>NW_010561393.1:0-2005 GCF_000687285.1 Phaethon lepturus | reverse complement strand
TTCCTGCTGTTCCCTGCTGCAACCAAATTAAACACACTGCGGAGAGGTGTCCGTGTAACTACAATACTCGTAAGCCAGGTTCAAGGGGCCTTGCACAAAAAAGGCATTGAATGTGTTATCTGGGGATTTTTTTTTTTTTGGCTGTGCTGTGCATACATATGACAGTAGATAAAAATCAGCACAATGGTTCCTCTCCATACCACACACCGTAACAGTTAAGCACCATATATGCTATTCTTCAGTTAACAGGAATCAAGGAAGAAAATGGTGGTTTGGGAACAGGGAGGGGAAGAAATCCAGCATAAAGTTAGAAGCATGTTCCTGACAGAAGTCCTAGCTGAGAACGTTTATTGTGAACCAGCAACTGGATTTTGTGACATAACCAGAAAACCACCGATGTCTACAGGGCCAACTTGGGCACTGCATAGTCAAAATTATGTTCTCCAGTGTTATAATATTGCATTGGGCAATCTCTAATTAATTATTAGAAAGAGCAGTAGGTAGACAACAAGAGGTCACGCTTCAGGGAGGTTATGCTTTGTACTTGCAAAAAGAACCAGTGCAAATCAATAGCTTTTTCTGTCTTATTAAAGGTCTGTCATGTGCCCCTTGATCTGATCCCTAAATCTCACACAAATTTCAGCTTTGCCAAAGATCCAAATTCTATTTTACTTATAAGCAGTACTACTAAAGCTAGTGGGACTGCTTAGAGCAAGGTGCTACTGCAGTGAAGGTTCAGGAATTTGGCTCTTTCTAAGAAGAGAACTGCAAATGACTGGGGTTCCATGACACTCCCAGGTGGAGGGAGATGCTTCCTGTGTTTTTTTTCAAATCTGTCCTTATAAATGTTGGTGTTTGTAAGACTGAAATGTGGGAAAAGGCTCCATCATGCTCACCCAGACATTTTGACACCAGGACAGCCACAGCAGTTTAGGAGGGGTAGCCCACCCAGCAGAGGGTTAGGTTGGCCTGGGTTCTCCTGCCAGCACTATCGCTGCCTCTTACTAGATGATTGCACATAAGGGTCCTTGGTCCCAGTTGGGAAGGTGAGGCCTCCTTAGAGCAACTCCAGTGTTACACTATCCATGAGTGCATGGTCACATCTCCTAGGAAAGAGGGAGGGAAAATAGGTCTAAATTCTTTAAAAACAATTAAGAAAATCCAACCTCTAGAAAGAGAACAACAATTTTCTATCATGTCCTTGCACGAAGGAGTCCTAGGACTTCTTCTCATCACCCATTTCCTTCCAACCTAGTGTTTCTGTGATTCTGTAATGGCTACAACGGCCAGGTCATCGGGAAGGCCTGCTGCCAGATCAGAGGTAAAACAGTGTGTCCAGTGCTTACTGTTCAAAGCCATCCTTTGCATGAAGCCAGTGAGGCAGAAGTGTTTTGGCTGCATTTTTAGGTATTCCTCCTAGCCCACTTTGCTTCCCTGCTTGGAAGCTCCTTCAAATAAAAGATGCTGGAAGTGCCACCTTCCCTGTAGCTGAAAAAAATGGTGAAAAACAGAGAGGCAAAGAACACACACCATGGAACAAAACGATTGCTTGTAAAACGCTTCCTTTTAAAAACTATCGTACAACTTCCTAACTTGGTTTAATTAATGTGCAGTTTAAAACATATAAAATGCCTTACCAGCTAAATGATTTCTTGGTTTTACAAGTCTCCCCCCCTCCCCCCATTAAAAAATAATGCATGTGTGGACCGGTATTGAACACCTTGTACAGAGTCACGTGCCAATTCTCTTTTAATTCTACATGGAGCAGTTTTGATTTTAATCTACTGTGTTTAGAGAAGAGCTCATACCATATACTTTACAGTATATCCAGCTACATAGATGTCTTTAATCTCGTAACACGATAAAAAAAAGCACTGTAAGTTGCAGTCCCTTTCAAAAATGATTATGGTGACGCATGCAGTCCTCCTCAGTGCCGCTGCCGCCAGACATGGGATATGATTTTTTCCCCGCACGCTGCCGACAGGCCCGACACCGCACTGCCGGG
>NW_010561392.1:25480-25727 GCF_000687285.1 Phaethon lepturus | reverse complement strand
TTTGCTGTACATGTTAAGGATCAGTGTTGGTGGGATCTGGACAGGCTGCGTCAATGGGCTGAGGCCAACTGTATGAGGTTCAACAAGGCTTAGTGCTGGGTCCTGCACTTTGGCCACAACAACCCCATGCAACGCTACAGGCTTGGGGAAGAATGGCTGGAGAGCAGCCCGGCGGAAAAGGACCTAGGGGTGCTGGTTGACAGCTGGCTGAACATGAGCCAGCAGTGTGCCCAGGGGGCCAAGGCAG
>NW_010561392.1:10392-25432 GCF_000687285.1 Phaethon lepturus | reverse complement strand
TGTGGCCAGCAGGGCTAGGGAGGGAAGTGATCGTGCCCCTCTACTGGGCATGGGTGAGGCGGCACCTCGAATACTGTGTTTGGTTTTGGGCCCCCTCACTACAAGACAGACATTGAGGTGCTGGAGCGTGCATAAGGAAGGGCAATGAAGCTGGTGAAGGTACTAGAGCACAAGTCTTACGAGGAGCAGCTGAGGGAACTGGGGTTGCTTAGCCTGCAGAAAAGGAGACTGAAAGGAGACCTTATCGCTCTCTACAGTTACGCTCTACTACAAAAGGAGAGTGTAGTGAGGTGGGTGTTGGACTCCCAAGTAACAAGGAATAGGACAAGAGGAAATGGCCTCAAGTTGTGCCAGGGCAGGTTTAGATTGGGTATTAGGAGAAATATCTTGACCGAGAGGGTTGTCAAGCACTGGAACAGGCTGCCCGGGAAAGTGGTTGCATTACCATCCCTGGAGGTGTTCAAAAGATTGTGTAGACATGATGCTTAAGGACATGGTTTAGTGGTGGACTTGGCAGTGCTAGGTTAATGGTTGGGCTGGATGATCTTAAAGGTCTTTTCCAACCTAAATGATTCTATGATTCTTCCTAATTTTAGGGTTGTAGTGAAGAGGCATATGTATTAACGTTTGGCAGGGAAAAAAAAAAACAACTTGCTGCGCAGTACGCTGTAGGTTAGCCCTTGCTGCTCTTGAATACTTTGTGCCAAGTATCAGTGGTGAAACGGAGTCCTCGCTTTGGGCTGGCTTACACTGTGGACCGTTTTTGCAGTCAATGGGTCTCTCTGCAAACCCTTGTTCCTGCCCAGATTCAGCAATTGCAGGGCTAAAACCGAGTTTAATATAAAATGTGCTGGTTATGGAAGACTTTTCACTAGGATGAGGCTGTCTATTGCCAATCCCATTATCAAGTTATGTCAGAAAACTGCCTCTTTCTCCTTTTTTTTTTTTTTTTCCCCCTGCCCATTAAATTCACTGCCTTTTCCTGAAAAGAAACTGAGGCATGGAAGATGTTAGCCTAGATTCTGGTCTTGGTAGCAATGCCTCTAGAAGATGTCTGGTTGGCTGCCTGCAACACTAAAAGTATCAAAAATTTGGGGACAGTATTAAAAGCATTTCAAATGTAAGCTGCAGTGCTTGTAAACAAGTGACAATCCAAAGGCACTTGTTTATTACAGGACATTGTCAGGTGAGAGCAGAAAAATTGTCCTTGTTTTAAAGATGCATGTTTTGATGATTCATCATAAGTTAACTTATATTGGTGGGAATGCTGTTCTGAGTACCACCAGTGATTTATCAGGAGTGCTACCACAACATGGCTGAAGGCAAGGTGTATATACTTCAGCCTCACTTTGGAACTACTACTACTACTCTGCAAAGCTGTTCTTTGTGGAGCTGTTTTCTTCTGTGGAAAGTGTTAGATAGCAACTTTGCTTCTTACCCTTAGATAGTATCTTTCTTACCTAGTTTTCTTTAAATTAAATCTGTATGTCTTGCAGAGTATAAAAACCTGCTTGTAATCTGCAATGTAGATCTATGGTGAGATCAATGTGCCCATTTCATATTTTCATGAAAGAAAGAACTTTGTTTGAAATGCTGTTACTTAAACAGTTTTAAAAATATTACACTGTTTTTCATAGGCTAAAGATATATCACTTGGCCATGTGTCTCTCGTAAGCCACATAACTTTTGGTGACTGTGCTGGGACAAGATTGCAGAGAGCTAAAAGGCAGAGCTGATGCGCCACCTGTATGTGAAGGAGTCCTTGTGCCTTTCCTGAGGTTACCAGTTTGTCAGCGTATCTGCTCTGACAAGCCAGAGCAGTTATCTGTGAAAAGCGCTTATTCTTGTAGGAATGGGAACCTCAATGCCTATAGGCAGGACAGTACATGAAAGTTGCCAGGGTACACATTTGGAGAAGATGAATATGGGCAACTGTCCCACATAACTTTCTGGGCTAGAATTAATGTAGAATCACTGACACTGGTGTATAAGAAACATGCCTTTAATATGCCATGGTATTAGTTTTGCTAAATGCAGTGGAACAAGAATAACATCACACTGTTAAGACGCAAGGAATGAGACTGGTGCACCAAAAGGTTGTCTTAAAGGGCACAGTACCCAGGAAATATTAGACCCCAGCAGGTAATGGAAAATAGGAACTAGTTTCAGCTAACATGCACCTGTACACTACTCAATTTTTTCAAAATCATTATAAAGCATAGGTGCTTCAAAAATAATTTCTCTGCCATTTCTTATTAACACCCATCCAAAGATACCACATATTAAAATCTCCTGAAATGCATATGAAGTCCTCTAACAGTTAATGTTTCTTCTTCAGGACTTGATGTAGCTAGTTAGATGCTCTGGAAGCCTTTACCCAACTTGGAACAAAGGTAGTTGAAAACGCTGGAAGGATGATGATTTGGACCTGTAGCTCAGCTACTTGGTACTTCAGCCTGCTCCTTTTAGTACCCTTTTCAGAGCTACTATGTCGATGTCAAGGTGGTATCCCATCCAGTAGCATTTGCAAAGCTGTCTTGTAGAAAATATGCTCCTTAAGTCCTGTTTTAAATCATGTGCAGTTATGTTAATGTAGACTAAAAAATGTCTCTGGTTTATCAACTGTCTAGTCACATGGGTGTGTTCAACATTTGTCCTGCATCAGCAGAGAGAGACTGGGGCAGTGGGCATAAGCTATTAATGAGCAGACTGACCATACCTGTGCAAGGCAATGTGGAAGCACTGGGACATGTGGGATAAACGTTGAGGAAAAAACCCATCTCTCAGCCACTGAAACATCTACAACTGGCCTACTGCATCATCGGAAAGGATTTGCAACTCATGATCCTGAGTGAAGGGAAACATGTTTTGCTGCCCTGTCAGCCAGTTGAACTTTCGAGTAACTGACAAGGGTGTAAGCATTCTCCAAAGGACATCCCTCCCAGGATCATCTCTATCATTCTGCTTCATCTGTAGGCAGACTGGTTCCTGAAATGTAGCTTGTTCAGATGCCTTAGCTCTAGCCACAAAATTTGTGGCCAAAGGATGAAAATTCCAGCTGATTTGTGTCTTAACACTACTTAAATGCTTTGGAAGTGTGGGACCCTCTGTGAAACTTAACTGTACAAAATGTACTATCATCTACAGTCTAGAAGTCACTCCAGTCTTTCACTGATCTGTTTAGTCTGAGTCTTCACTCTTAAATGACAGCTATGCTATTTGAGATTTTGTCAGAAGCTGACTTCTAGTTTTTCCTCATACAGTCTTTATGCATTACCTTCTAGATAGACCAGCAATGTTGAAGTTAGTGTGACATATTTCCCTTTTCTAATCCATGTATTTACACTTTTATACAATATTTCCCTTAAACAGATTATAACAAGCTATGACCTAACCCAGCTGACTGGCACCCAAAATGAATCCTTGTTTAGTTTTTCTAACACAGTTTTCAGCTGATTACATGCACTCTGGAGATCTTCTTTCACCAGTACAGTGTCAATTAAATGGCCATACTGCTCTTCAATGAATGCTGCTGAATTAATAATTTCCTGCTGTTCTTCATCCTGCTGATCAACATTAGAAGATGGTATGAAATTTACTGCATATCTTTTTAATTACGAGCATTTTAAAGTATATTAGCACTTTAAAGTAATTAGTCATTACTTTGAAAGGAAATGAAATGAGCTGCTACCATTAGGAAAGGTTATGTAATGTAAGATATTACAGTTGAGATCAAGGAGGGGTATGGTACAGCTGAAATTTGGAAGGCTGTTTCAAGAATTCAGGAGGTGATAGGGAGGCGGAAAAAACATGTTACAGGAGGGACAGAGGATGGTGACGCTGCATGTTATGAAGTTAGAGTCACTGCCTAACCTAACACCTGAAATTCATACTCCTTAAAAGTTGAAAAGGACTGCTGGACCCACTGTGCCCAAGTTTAAGTTTTCATGTAAGCCCTTAAAATTATTACCCAGTGAACTAAGTTCTGTTAGCTATGAATTCAAGCTCAGGTTACCCAACCTAATGACATTACGGCACTCTCAGTATTTCTGTTCACATTTACGTGTCGCCAGTTTGCAGTTGGACTAGGTTTGATCCTTGCAAGACATCCACATGCTGCATTTTGTGTGTCCATGCACTAACAGCCTGGGTGGATGTCACTCTGGAGGTATCAGGACTAGGTGGCTACCCTTACCATTTCATGGGACTGCTCAGAAATGTAAAATGATTATTAGTTTATCTGAGTTCAGTAGCAGCTTCCCGTGCTGCAGCCTTGACCGATGTACACAGATCTACATGCAAGATGAAGCGAAGTGCACATTACTTACATAGTCAAGTTTTAAGGGAGTCAAAGATCTCATTCTAAAGTTCCAGCTGAAAGGCTGTATGTGCACAGGACCCACTTAGTGCCCCATTCTGACTCTCACTGTCATGGAAGGGGAACTCTTCCATATCATAGAAATGCTAGCCCAAATACTTCTTTCACATCTAATAAGAAGAGATTAACATTAGAATACTTACAAGGGGGGCTGAGATTTCTTCTGACATGGGAGATTTTAGGACACATTTTTTCTTTTCTGGAATGAGAGGCTTCACAAAGATAACATAAGGCTTAAACTCAGGAGTCCTCAAGTGCTTTACCGCCTGCGAACAGATGTCTTTTGTTACACCATTTAAAAAATTTTTTTGGTGTGCTATGTGTCAATGATGTACTCGAGCTGCATTCAACAGTTTCACTAGTATACACTGTGGTGTGAAGTCCTGTGTACTATACATCTGACCACGGTAACCTTTTGCTCCTCAGAAAAAAAGGTTAATGTCAGTGTCCCGGCTAGCTTACAAGAATACCTGAGCTTCCTGGAACATGTTTCAACTGCAGACCTGCCTTGCTATGCCTTGCGATACCAGGAACAAGGATCTGGCAAAAGATACTGAGCAAAGTACAAAAAAAAAAAAAAAAATTGACTTGACAGGCCAGTTACAATTTGCTTTGCTTAAGAGGTCAAACACTGGAAATTTTAAACCTGGAATTCATCTGAGGTAGTATTACAAGTCTCTTCCTAGCCCAGTTACAAAATCTGAATCAAAATTTCAAAGATTAACTCCCAGCACAGTGGGACTGAGAGCGTACTGGCATTGGTTACACGACTAGTAATGCTTCAGAGGCAACAGGGATGAACAAGAATGAAAAACCCAACCCAAACCAACCATCTAAGTATTCTCTCTAAGACTTGAACAGGCTAGGACAGTGATGCACATTTCTCCCACAGCAAGGGAGAAATCCCACAGTGAGAACTGATAAAGTGACATCTAGGAACTGTAAACACTGCACTGCTTTCTAAAGAGCCCTGTTCTGTTCCTCTTTGCTAGTGGTCAGACCACCTGTTAGAAATGTAAGTTCTGAGGGCATCATTGTTCTTTGCAGAGCAAGTAGCCACAAATGGTATAAGCATCAGTTACTTATGCTGGCAGCCTAATAAGAAATACTTGCTTTCTTTTAAAATAAGCTGCAGAACTTACCTCAGGTACCATATCCACCAAACAAACCTTCTTTTTGGCCATCACAGACCGGATTGCCTCAAGACTTGTACCATACAGATTTTCTTTGTATTCTCCATGTTCCACAAATCTAAAAAAATCAAGAGAGTTTTAAATGCCATCCACAAAGGGTATCTAACTTGCAACATTTGCTGACTGTTTCCTGAAGTCACAGTAGTCAAATGGGGTAGGGGAGGAGGGAGGGAAGGGTTTCTTCTTTCTGATTTTTTTTTTCCCCCCCTTCTGGTTGCTTAGTAGCAATAGTCATCTTCACATGTCACTAATAGCTAATCAGCACTACCAACAAATAAGGAGCAAGCCTGATAGAAGAAACAGGATGCTTTTCACAGAAAGTAGAGCAAAGCTAGCAAGAAATGGACTCCCAATTCTTTCACCTTCTGGGAGACCAGGCGAAAATCCGTACTTTCAGGAAACACAATCTTACAGAAAAAGTCCTTTACATCCATGGATTCTGTCTATGACGCACTTTAAAGTGAATAAAATTTAAAATGTAGAATAAGTAGGCCAAACTAACTATCTGTTACTTTCACTAGATTAAATTCTGGCCAATCGTACTACTTGCGATACGGAGCCTTAACTTAACGTACTAACTTACGATCCTCCTACTGGTCCTATGTTTTTTCTAAATTGCTTCTCACTAAATTTCTGAGTTCATGCTAACAGTCCAGACTGAATGAAGAGCTTTTCATTTGGAAAGCTGAACCCTTCTAATACAGCTCGTCCAACTTTACACCTGATTTTGGTATTCATATGATGTAAGATTTAACTAGCAATGTTTTTGAAATACAATTATGCCAGTATTTTAAAATTAACTTACTTGTTTTGCTGCACATCTGTCTCAAATGATTGCTTAGAGACAAAATTGTATTCTACTCCCTCTTTCTCATGACTTTTCTTTGACCTGGTTGTATCTGCAAGAGAATGGAAGCAAGACACAGGAAACAGATCAGCCTTTGCAAACAACTATATTTTCTTGTTTAGTTCCAGTCATGTTTTCATGACCTCAAACAAGATAGTTAAACACTGGCAACTTAAATAATAATATAAAATATAAATCAAACATCATAATTTTGTTTTAAACTCAATCTCAAAAATTGTAAGACCAAAAATGAAGTTGCCTTTTTCCCCCAAGTGTGCTATAACTAACACAAAAATTAGAAGGCACACTTCTTACACCTGGTAGAAGCAGTAGAGTGTATCTTACGGAAAACAGTATCTCTTAACTGTTCGGAGAACTGGACTCTCATTTTCTTTGAAAATTAAAAATAAGAAATACAAGTCCTATTACGTTGTCTCTGAATTTAAAGAATATCCCTGGATGTTTTCCCATGCTACTGTAAAACTTATGTAATCATGTGTGTACCCTTACCTTTGATGTCATAATTTCTTTTAATAATTGTTACTACTGTGGGAGAAACTTTGGTGATCATTTTACAAATGTATGCCTGGCCACAGAAGTGGTCTGCTATTTTTTTGTGTATGTGTTTAAATTCAAGTAAAAATTACCCATGAGTTCTACTGCTAACTAATTAAATGCCTGTCTGACAGAGGTTTATTGAAAGTCTTAAATAGCATATAAACAGTGCCCTCAATGTTAATTTTTTGGTTTGCAAAATCAGCTTGTTGGGAAATACAAATATTGATGGATTTTTTTTTGTCTTCTTTTTTTAGTAATCCTGAAAAAATTTTCAGTGTAACTCCAGCCACAAACCCATGCAGCAGAATCACTAATTTCTCTATCTCTGTGACTGGCTTGTTTGAGCAGTCTAGATATACTAATCAGCAATTTAAAGTCTTGTAAAAATTTTGACTTGGTTTATTGCTGTCTACTTTTTTATTTATTAATATATCTAATTTATTTTAAACTTTGGCTGGTATGATACTCTGAAGAAAAATCATCCTCTTTTAAACACACATAATGTTTTGGCTGAATCTTAAGATACTGTTTTTTCACGCTAGTTCTTTTTGCAATTTACAATCTTATTTTTTCTTCCTGTACTCAGTTTCTCATTCTTTTAATCAGCTGAGTTGACAGAATGCCAAAGTGTATATGTGCCAAGTTATGCAGTGATCTATTCAGCTATTAAGGGCAAACACAGTATATTAAATGAGAAAAATAATTTGAAGTACTTCTGAAATATGCATATAATCAATAGTCAGAACACAAATTACCATTCATCAATGCAGCTAGTACTACACTATTAGACAGCATTTACAGAATAAAGTAGCGATGCACAAAAATCAGTAAATTTTACTCACGTGGAACTGCAACACCATACTCCTGTGGGTTCTCTGACACAACCTTCTGCTTGAGCTCACTTAATTTGGCCCCCAAACAACCTAATAAAATAGAAATGACTGACAGATTTGTGTGTGGAATGACGTACTGCAGAGAGTAAATAATACTAATTTCACACAAATAATAAGATACAGGAGCATGCTCGAAGAAACCTGTACATGAGAGACCTCACGACCCACCACATTCCCCTTTGAAGAACATCATCAGGAACAAACTGAATCCTTTGAACAGCTGTTGGACAAGCATTTGTCAGTCACTAAGTCAGAAAATGTGTAATCTTAGCAGTCAGTTATATGAGATAGATACCCTTGTTTCTGTGACATTCTGGGAAACTCGCCTAACACAAAGCTGTTAAGCACACTGAATTAAAATTGCATGCAAAATTTTGTTTGTTAGGTAATTCTAACATCTATCTTTCCATCAATTGCTCTGACAACGTAAGTATGCACATGTTTGAGTGAGAACCAATGCAAAGCGAATCACAAAAATGAGAAATGGTCCTGCATTATTATTTTAAGAAGGGGTGGGTTGGGTTTTTTTTTTGTTTTGTCTTATTTTTTAAATGTCATTTAAAAGAAGAAAACAACTTCTGACCAAAACCAGAAAAGCCTTTCAAAAACCCCACAAGAACCACAAAAACCAACACCAAACACCTAAAGGAAGCCTCTTGGAGTGCAGGTGATAAGGGAAGAAGGAGATAAGTGAAAAATTTTGAACCAATTGTGTATCTTACCAATCAAAACTACCAGCCTCTGCTGTTCACCAGGATGATGCTGATATTTTGTGACTTCTTCGTATGTTAGGAACTCTGCTGTGTCTGCCTGCTCTGCTTGCTTGCCTTCACTCAGATTGTTCTCCTTCTCTTTACGACTCAATCTAAAGCTCCTGCGTAAGCCAGCTGTAGAAGAAAACAAAAGATATATTAAACCATGTCTCCACTTCCCTCAACTTTCAAGCTTACTCAGCTAGAAGTTACTCTGTCTTTGAATATGAGTTACTCTCACAATTTTTTTAAATAATCAAATCAGTGCACATATGCTAATCTTATAGATGAAAAATTTGCATATCGGGTAGAAACCAAGCACCCAATCTGACTAAAAACCCCTCATATCACCTTGAGTTGCCAAGTGTTGGCTATGCCAAAGTCCAATTATGCCTCTACACAGAGATAATCTAGTTTATGAATATAGGGAAAATTAATTCTAAGGTAAATAAGCTAGTCTTTCTTCTTTTCATGGTGTTTTTTGAGGGTGTGTGTTTGTTGCGGGGGGAAGGATGTTAGGAAACAGATTTTGGTTTCTCACCTATGTACTGTCCGTTGAAATATCCTTCGCAGTCACAGTCCTCTGTAAATTAAAAAGTCGGGGGGGTGGGATGGGGTAGGTGAGGGCACAGGGGAGAGGAAAGTGAGAGGGGAGGAGGGAAATACTTTAAACAGTGCTTGCGATACAAGTCCGGCTTACTGGTAAGGGAAGGAGAAGTTTTATATCCTGCATTATATGCACACACTTAGTTCTAACACAAATATTAATGATACAAAAAATGATTTGCCTTGCCTAGTGGTTTACATTGAAACAAATTCTTGATGTCGATATTGCACAAGAGAATTTTACATCTCGGTATTTATGGTTCACAGAATTTATGCTCTTCAGCATTCATTACATTTGATCAGTGCTGCTGCTGAAAGTATAATATTCAGACCTGGGTGGGGGGAAGACTCCACAAATACAGAGCTCTTTTTTTAAAATGTGTGACTTTATAAGTGGGTATTGTGTAAGAATATTGCCTTTCCTGACATTTCAATATCATTTGGGCTTGAAAAAAGGGAATTGGAGTTGACTGAAATACGAGCTCTAAACACCTTCATTTTGACTAAGCTAAATTATCATTATTAAAAAGGTAAAGATTTGACGCTTTTGTCACATGCATATATCTAAAATAATATGCAAATTTATGTTAAAAAAGCCAACCTATGCCTCCTCAAACTATGACCATCCCAAAGGCCCCTAAAAGTATTCAAAATAAAACCAAGATACTTAGCTGCAAAACACTATACTGCAATCCTAAAATAAATACCGAGTTCTCATACTTCCTGAAAGAGGGCTACCTGACTTGTTAAAATTTAGGCACCTGTGCCCTGCAATATCTACAGAACTCTTCTCATTTGAAGGAGGTGGTGTATGGTTCTGGGACAAGACCACCCATAGGCAAAAATAGACACAGCTTAAGCTTTTAATAAAATGTGCCAATTCAGAGAAAGAGCTTTGGTTTTTGACGAATAATTGCATGCAGATATGTAATCAAGTAATGCAAATGTGTACTTATGCCTACATTAACAGAAGATACTAGTAGCAACATACGCCTATCCATAGCTATGGTCACAGCTATTTTCTGTTGTTGCAGGTAGGCTCTAGTTTCACACTCGCGCTTCAACAGGGTATACCAGTCACGGTGAGCTAATTATAGAATATGATTAGTACTTTCACCAAAGTTGATGGAATACCAATAGTTGGAATATTATTCTCAAGAAGCAAGTGTAATGTGAAAAATAAAAATCACAGCATGCATAACTAAACCGAAAATACCTGATATTTGGAAAGGTGTGTGATAGTGACGTATAAACTGCGTGAGCCCACCACAGTTGCTTATAATGACACAGTGGCTCATAATGAAAATAACACAGAAAACAGTCCAAATGAACAGTGAAGAAAAATAAATTTGGATTGATGCAGGTGCACTAAAATGTTAAACCCAAATATTTCATTATTTAAAAAAAAATACCAGCTATAAAGACTGCATTTAATTTGCAGCTCTATCAATTTTATTCTGAAACCTACAGAACATGTAAATGCACATCAGAAGACACAAATCTCTTGAATCAGGGAGTAAATTTGGAAGTTATCATTACCTAAGTAACCAATCCAAATTAAATTAAATAACAACTTAAATAAGACACTGCTGTAGGAACAAGCTAGATCTACTATGCCCTTTTCCTGGGGGCTTAGCAGGTATTTTAGAAAATGCATTGGTTGTTTATATTCAGACAGCCTATGAGTTAGGAGAGTACCTACCTTTATCAGAAGACTGATCATCTGTAGTTAGCATGAAAGGCAGAGTTGGTATGATATTAAAAGACTGGCAAATGATTGAGTAAAATTAGAGGGAACGGAAAGGAAAGTTATTCTGGTCTGATATGCTTAACAGACTTTTCTATCTTAAAAAGAAAAATGCAGTAATGTACCCTTACCAACTGATTAAAGACTTTTTGGCTAAAATTTAGTAGTATAACTAGTTATCAGCTTAATTGTCGTGAGAACGTCTGACACAAAGCCTAAGTAGCAATCCTCATTACATGCCTCCTAACACTGAATGTAACAAAACTAATTTGGAAAAGGTTCATTTAAATCAGTAATGCTATTTTATAATTTGGTTAAGCATCCTCCCTCCTCTTTGTAGCATAAGAGTGCCTGTATCTCCATACCTGTATCTCTTCGTGAGCTGTGCCATGCACCACAGGCCAGAAGTTCACTTATATCACTGAAGGTGGACAATTTCCAGATTCCTAGTCTACATGAGGGCGGCACTCCTAGCACAATGTCTAGTTTCACACAGTCACAGGGCTGCCCCACACATCAATAATAGCTGTGCTGAAGCACCCAAGAGCAACAGGAACATTAATTTCTGGTATAATACAGAATGTCTTCTGCTTGTCATCACTAACTAGCAATTTCATCACAAGTAGCAGTTTTTGTGTGAATAATTCACTGACAGAGGCTTCAGAGCTGTAAACAAGAATCACTTTAAAGTCTACTTAAGAGCAGCTCTGAAATGCAGATGGTATTGCCAGCTCTAATGATTTTTATCCTCCTTAAAGCTACAGTTTATTTTCATACGAGCTTAGAGTAATTTCATGCGCTTATGTAAGAATTTCAAGAAGTGTGCATTGGGTTACTTTTGCAGCTCTCAAGTTTCACATCACAGAAAAAGTGTGAACACTAGCAAATTTTAAAGCATGCAAACAATATGTAAGGCCTCATGTTCTTGAAAGTAGGATGAGATGGACAGCCGTGTTTTTTTGAAAACACTAGGCACCAGCAACACTAGATAAAGCTCAAACCCATATCCTCTTGTGTGGCAGCTTGTATCCATGCAAATCAATCAATGACAGATCACACAAAATATATTCAAACACATCATTACTGAAGTAACAGAGAAATACTGAGAAGTTGGTATCAACTAAGACATTGCTGAAGGAACAGAACAGACTCACATAATGGTTTCTTCACAGTTCCGGGATTCTGCAGAGTGCCGATTGTCCTTCTGTAAGTCAATCGTCTAAATAGAAAATAACTGTACTTTAGCCATGTAAGCTCAGAATTATAAAGAATTTACAGCATGTTATACGTATAGCATTGAAAATAAAGAATGAAATAGTGCTTTTCCTTGAAAAATATAGAACGTCTCTGATTCAACATTTTAAAAGACTTTTTCTTTAAAACTATGATGGTCCCAGATTGCTACTGGTAAGTGACAGAGAGAAGATTCTAAAACATTTTAGGCTTTCATACATCTGAGCACAGAAATCAATAGCATGTTACTTTTATCAATGTCATTTTTTTTCTATTTCCTTTTCCCCACCCAATCTTTTTTGAAAGAGTAAGAAAACAACTACTCCATTCTATTCTATTCCATTCCTCTGCTGAGAATCCAACATCTATTTGCCATTTTTACAAAGGATGGACAGAATTCCTGTCTGCCACAATCCTAAACTAACCACCTCAAAGAGAACTCAACAGTAGATAACCTTTGTTCAAAATGACCACTACAGCTATGCATACTCAGAAATTATCTATTGCCTTCCAGATCAGTTTGGAATTCTCTGCTATTTACTAGTAAACAAACCAAGCTTGTGTGAAAACAAGGGTTTTTGAAGAACAGGGTATCAAGTGAGATTATCTGAAGTGTTAAAATCATGAACCAAAGCTCAATTCCCTATCTCCAGGTCTTCAATTTGCTCCAACAAACCCACCTCTGCCACCCCAAAAACCCAATACCAAAAAAACCAAACAAAGCAAACAAAAATCCAACCCCCAAGAAACCTCTCACTGTTGGTAAAGGAAACTACATTTTCTTCCCAAGTGTTTTTTTTTTTTCAACAGACCAACGTTTGTAACAGACTAAAGAAAATGCTCAGGCATTTACAGAGTCACTCGGGGTTTAACAATCAGCGAGGCAATTTCTATATCCTTGCATACATTGAAATGTAGTTTACATCTGAAAAGAAAAGCAGACTGCAGTGCAGCAGCATCTGTTGATACATATGCATGCACACAAAGAGAGATAGAGCTGTTCAGGCAGTCTGCCTAGTATTTCAAAGGAGCATTCGTATAGTGGAACAAAGTCCTTTATTAGAAACCTTATGAAAATCTTAAGAGGCCAGCGATAGAATCAGACCTGCTTAATTCATAGATACCTCACCTTTGTAACACCTACAATCCAAAGATGACACATCCAGTACTTTAAGAATCACACAATGAAACCAGTGGCCTAAATCAGATTCCTTCTTAAACATAAGACTTTCGTACTGTAAATACAAGACTTGAGGGATACTTTTACTTTAGAATATACAGATATCTTGCTGTAAAAAGAGAGAAACTTCAAGTTCTAGAAAGTATCCAGATCCAAGCTAAATACTGTCTTAGAAGCCAGAAGAGAGATCAGGTATGCTTTTTTTACTACTACTAATACTACATGCATAAATTCAAAATTGTTACAATAAATCAGCATTTCCTCTTATACTATGGAAGTACAAGTCTGAAATCCAGTGTCTCCATAAGCCAAGAGAGGTCAAGAAACTGATATTCCACATTTAATTTCATACACGTTTGTTTAGCAAGTGTTTCTGTCCTCATGCTACAAAACATAAGTCAATGGCAAACTAGCCAAGGAAAGCTAGGAACTTTATTATATAATTCAAGAAGATGAAGCTTTTCAACACTTTCCTCTAAGCATCTGGTATGATCTCTGCCCTTCATTTACTGTGAAAAAAAGCATCATAAAATCAGTGTGACACTGTATGTGTGAAAAAAATTCTGTAATCTTCATTGACAAACCTTTCTTGGAACTGTTTTGAGGGGATCAAGCCTGCTCTGAGGTTTGTATCTCCAACACGCTTTGCTTGCCACCATGTGGGATCATCTTGGCTTACAACTTCTAGGATGTGTCGTCTCTTAAATGGCAGCCCAGCCTCCTGGCAGGGAATCGCTCTGTCTTCTTTGGGATTGTAGCAGAAAAGCGCCCTCATGAACACCTTTAAAAGAAAGTAACACATCCTTTCTTCTTGTCCTATTTGGAATTTCAGACTACCTTTAAAAGGCTTCCCCAATGCTTACACTGCTCACTATATATACACTTCATCTCTCCTTTATGCCTTACAGTACTCAAAAATACTGAAACCTAGCAAGCTGCATCTGTATTTTGACTTACTTTGGCAGAAAAATAAACTATCTTTCAAGCACATACACAGTCATTAAATATAGACATTGTGGAACACGAAACTCGAAGTCCCAGGAAACACAGTCTACGTAAGTACAAAGTGTAACAAAGAAAAAAAATGAAGGAGAGGGAGAAAACAGTAAAACAGGATTTAGTTGCCTGATTATAAAGACTGTCCATAAAATGTTCTTCTAATCCATCAAAATCTACTATTCAACTTTGGATTTGTATCTTACCACTATTTAAAGTGATTTGTGGGGCTTCAAGGAAAAATTTGGCAACCGAGAGCAGGGAAGCAGAGATAGAGGTAAGTCATTGCTGATGAACGGGGGCAAATGAAGCACTCAGAGAGACATGTTGATATTTGCAGTGGGCTAATGGGGTCAAATGATGAATGCAGCTGTTTGCACATAGGTCTGTTTTGACTCAAACAAGTGGCAAAATGCCCAGAGACAATGGCCAGATAGCAGCTGTCATGGTAAGAGGAGACTGGCAGGAACTCCAATTTTAATTACATGAACAAAAACAAGAGGTCGGATTTCAGAAATGCTATGAAAGAACATGTGCCAAGATGATGAAAAAGAGAAGTCATCTAAGTAGTTCTACTGATTAAAAGGGCACCACTGCATTTTACAAGAAGAAACTGCTCTACTATCTTTTTAGTTCAATTATGGGTCTGTGACACTC
>NW_010561392.1:0-10361 GCF_000687285.1 Phaethon lepturus | reverse complement strand
AGGAATCTTGCATTTACAGAGAGGCCACCATTGCGTAAATATGAAAACACGTGCTTCCGTAGTTCACTAAGTTGCATACCTTGCTGTCTTTTAGACGATCTTCTTCTTTGATGGCTGGAATTATTTTTAACGTTATTGATCCCTGAGACTGAGCCTGAGAAAGACAGAAATGCTTTTTACTTTGAAAGCAGGACAAGGACACAATGCAGACTACGCAAATTCCAGTTTAGGAGTCAGCGTCTGTCTCTGCTTCTCAGAACTTTAATACGCCAAACTAATATGCTATTTAACTTCATTACAGAGACTATCATGATGTTCCATGAATCCTCCACAACAGTGTCTTCCCCACGGAGACATCCACAGTAACTACCTGGCTAGAACATATTAAAACTTGCATTAAAATTCTTTCATTTGCTTTTAACAACTTCATGAATTTCTGGATTACAGTTCACAGGGCATTAAATACTTCTATGGCTTTTAGTACGACACTAACTTAAGATTTGCAGACTAACCATTTTAAAGTGCTGCTTTGAAAAATACTGCTGTATTTTCCCACACAGTGGCTAACTCACTAGGATGAAAGGTAAACATCTACAAAACAAACATCTACTTTCACTCTAAAAATCTTTGCTAGTAAGTATCAATTATTAGTTATAGTTAAAAAAAAAAAAGCACTTCTAGGTGCTTTGGAAACCTACAATAGGTTTATTTGTTCTATTTTAGATGCCTTATTTTGGATGAGATGAATGGTGTCCTAGAGAAGCCTGCGATTCTTCACAGATTAAAAAGGAAACACGGACAATCAGCTTGGACAAACATTTGTAGCTCTTCCTCAAAAAATAAACTGTGAATAGAAAACTATTATGTTGCAGGCATTTAAAATGGGACAGAAGAATAGCATCCCAGGGTCCCCACAAATAAAAACTTTACACAGTATTTCAAAATATGATTTTGCCCTGCCTCCCTCCCTGCCCCCCACCCCCCTCCCGTTTAAAAGCAGTCATTCTCCTTAGTCAGGATTATTTTGATCTAAATTTAAATTAAGTGATGGAACCAATGCCAGATACTTCGGTCTCCTAGTGTTGGTATTCTTGTTACTGTGTCCCTAACTCCACTCCACACCAAGACAAGGGGGAACCAAGCCACAAGAGGGGAGTCAGACACGAACAAGCATGAGAGCTATGACATTTTCTGCAACACAGCAGGCTGATCACACATGTGGAGGTTTAGAAAGAGTTACCAAGATTCGTGGGCATTAAAGAAGCTTGAAGCAAGAATTTGCTAACTTTGCAAGGAATCTGCTGGCAAATAACAGACTGACAGCTCTATTGGACACACAGCATAGACTTTCTTCAGCTTCCTAACATATCATATTATGAATAAACTGCTTATCTTCTAGGAACTCACTTTTAATTTGCAATTTGCTTGTCATAAACAAAGCATGAAAGAGAAGTTCTTGACAGAACAATGTGTAACTTTCTATTTTTATCTTACTTGGTACTGATTCAGTTCACGGAAGTTTCTGAAGTCAAAAAGAGAAGACTAATCCACTGTGAGAAACAAATGTCCTAATGCAAAGACAAGCAGGGATTGCATCTTTTTACTCTGTATGTATTTTAAACTCATAGTTAAATTTAATCATCGATTGCAATTACTAGATCACTCAACAGAAAACATCTTGAAATGAAAATCAGTGCAGACCAAAATCTGACTTATTTCTTCCGGTCGTTTGTGAAGCACAGTAATACCATTGACTTCTCTTAGTTCATCTCCAACATGGACAAGACCTGAAAAGATGGTAAGTAAATTAAAGTAAGCCTACAGACTGGAAAGCACCACTCCTCTGATGTCCGACCTAAGTCAATAGCATGTACCTCCTTTCCTCCCTCCCCCAGCTTAATGGATTTCCTATGACAGCCAAGTGACCTCAGTTGGCAATGTGCTCTGAAGTTTCCCACCCTTATTCCAAATGGCACTTGTTTAAATGCAGCACAGTCTCATAGGAGAGCAGCGTGGAGATACAGAACATGTGGCAAGATACTCTAGAAAATCACTGTCCCTGTATTTGGATAAGCATTAAGAATGCAAAACTGGAATAGTTGCATGGGGATGATCAAATCTTGTGGAGTCAGGAGACACGTTGCTGACTATAAAGGCAGGAATGACATGGCCGTCAACTGACACATCAACACTACACAGTCCCAGAAAGAATGCTGGACTATTTTTCTTCAACAAGCCATGAAGAGGCCCTAACAAGTTTTAGGTTTGTTTATCCAGTTCAGCAAGAAATGCTGTACTTGTGTTATATAACTACTGTTAACTGACATGAAAGAATTTCTCAGTACCGCAAACGGAAAACACCACGATACACTGAATAAACCAAGATACTAGATTAAAGGTAAAAACCATTCTTTTCTTTCTTCTAAAGCTTAGACCTACTTCTCCCATCTCTGTTGGCATTTTTCCTAGTGGCTATTTTAAAGAAAAACATATCTAATTAATTTAATAGATTACTGACAAAATACAGAAATGCTAGGTGCATGCTCTAGCAGTCAGTTCACATTACACTTATTAGATTACATTGATTTGAAGAATGATAACTATCAAGAAGAAAGCTGTAATTAGCTAATATTTTTTCATCACAGTAATTCATTAATTTTTGGATTGCATTACTTGTGTATTAGAAGTGTATTAGAAAATACTTGTGTATTAGAAAAAGTGCATGAGCCTTGCAGTCTATAAATCTCATATAAGGCCAATTCAGCCTATTTAATAAAATCTGGGTGATCACCTTCTAGAAAATGGAAGGTCAAACCATGTACGAATTAACTCTGTAGATGCTGAATGCATGCTGAATGACAGCCTACACGCAGAAGTCTCTCCTGCCATTAGACACCTGAAATTCAGTTATCAAGTGAGCTTACCATATGTAGGCTCCCTTTATAGTCAACAGGGAAGAAAAGCATGACCTATCCCATTCTTAAGCTCATAGGGATTTGTTCTCCATCAGCATCCATCTCCCTTCACGGACTACACAGAGAGTCTACATGCTAGTTCAGACTTGACATCTAACAGTTGCCTATTAAGATTTCAACAGGCTGTCATCTTTTTTTTTAATACAAAATAGTCTATGCATATATTAAATACACGTCTCCAACGGACTGGTTTTAGAATGAATAACCATCAGACTTAATCGCTCTAGGTATGTGTGTACAGTATGCGCGCGTGTGTGTGTGCATAATTCTGTAAATTTTAGAGCAGTTTACAAATGCAAATCTAAATCTCCTTTTCTTCAGAAATTTACCGCTGCGATCAGCTGCACCACCTCTCATGATCCTTGCTACAACAACAGCTCCTGTATGCTCATCTCTTCTGATGGTAGCTCCCTGAAATAAAACATACCACCCCCCCCAAGAAACCATCATAAGAAAATTGCTTAGAATTCAGTGAGCAGTGAAATAACATGTAAACTAATGTGTCCTTTTTAACTGGAATTAATTTGTTCTATAAATTTTGTCTTCCCTCTTGACAATTTTCATCATTCAACTTTTGCCTGTGCCCATATATGTGACTGTGGGAATGTGCACACACCTTCCTTTCTGCCATCTTTGCCGAGTGCTTACACTACCTATATTATTGTGGCAATCAAAGTCACTCAAGTGTGCAAAACAGAATTTCTTACAAAAAGCTTTCTCCATGTGCCTTCTGAATCTGTGTAGAATACAGCCAGCATTTTTACATACAAGAGCAAGGAAAGCCAAGTAATTAGATCCGCCCCCCCTCCTGGCAATATAAAGCTTTAATGAGGAATTAAGCCACTGTTCTCTTCTACTACCTACTGTCATATACAAAAAGCACTTTAGCAGATTTCTTCCCTGATGCAATTGATCTTCTTAGGAAATCAATTCTTCCCTTTCCATTTGTATAAAATCAGTACCTTGTCAATATAATGTTTACATAAAGCTATCAAACATACTCTTACAATACATTACTGACTTTCATGCAAATGAAAAAGGTATTAATTCATTGAATGTTAGCTACAATATGAAAAGAACTATTAATAAGCCTAATTGCTTCAACATACACCGTTTCCTCAGAGATTGTGTTCCCTGCATTAACTGGCACTACAAACCCATGTCCATAAAGTGTCTCACACAAAATTGCGAAGGTGTATTTACCAAAGTTTTCTTTTTATGTTATTTTACTAGCTTAAGAACACTACTAGTTTTTGCAGACTATTTGACGACATCTTCAAATATCTCCTCCATACTCACAATAACGCTTTTGCACTACAGAGTTTTATGACTAGAGATGGGTTATTTATATGTACCAGGGGTTCTTTATTTTTCACTAGCCGAACAATTTTCACTGATTCTTCATCAAAATCATCATCAAAGTTATCAGGTAGAGGTGGAAGGACTGGGTCAAAGTTCTTCTGTGCTACAGTGTCATGTACTACAAGCATTGCCTGCATAAAGGAAATAAGAAACAGTAATGTAATGGGGTAATATTACAGCTTCCACTACTTCAGCAAACCTAAACCTCCTGCTTCCCATCCTTACCATAAATCCCCTCAAAAAGATTCAGCAATTATCTTACCCATCATGTAAACTATATATTGGCATATGTCGATATTTAAAGTAAATCCAGGCAATAATAAAGCTCAGCCTAAAGAAACTTACAGAATGAAGGTGGACTACAGAAAGCAAAAACTTGAGACATGGCATCCTTTTCTTTTCTGCTCCCTCAGAAAATACTAAGGAGGGGAGGGAAGGCAACATGGTGCATTATGCACGAAAGGTCTACGCTGTGTCTTCTCAATCCCCTTTGCATCCTAAAGCCTGTACAGGAAATCACAGTGGAACAGAACTACAGATCATAGGAGGTTTTCCTTTCTCTTAGGGACCCTCCACTGTAACTTTTCCATTACAAAATGTTCTACTGGTATTCTCCAAAGGAATTGCATTAAGGTCTCTGGCGTGTGGTTTTTTTTTTACCCTGAGATGTGGTGTTGACAACAGCTGAAGTAGCTCTTTCTCTTCATTATTCACTGGTGCGGTCTGCAATTCTTCTATTACCTTTAAAATAAAAATTAGCATCCTCAAAATAAAAAGGGAGTCCATCAAACAAGATCATACATTTGCAACCGAGTGTTTCTGGTGAGTGTTTGCTAACTTCTATCATCCTTCAAAGTAGTGTGCACAGATCAAAACCGACCCCAATCAGCTGTGCATGAATCCTAAAAGAAATGAAAGCTTCTTCATCTGTTTTATTTTTATTAGATAGTGCAGGAAGACTTCATCAGAAATAAGGATCCTAGCCCCTAAACATATATTTTAATTATATTGGCGGTGATTCCACCAATGTAATTTCAGGAACAACTTCTGAAATTTTAAATTCAGAATCCGTAAGTGGTATGTGAAACAAAACTCTTGTGCTTGTACTATGACAAAGGAGTTTAATCCTCTCTGTAACCAGGTAGCATTAGCTGTGTGGAACAAGTTTCCTTGTTGCTCTGCGAAGCCTTGATACCAAAATATCCTCTGGAGTCTCAGGTCTTCCAAACAAAAAATCAGAGAAATAATAGAAGCACTTCTGCACTAGGCTGGGTGGGTGGGTGGAAAGAGAAGCAGGGGAGGGAAGAGGAAGGGAAAAAGAGGTTGAGGCAAGAGAGATTTCCTTTCCCTGTAAAGGGTTCTAGACAGGGAAGTTGTATGGTCCTGTACAAAACTTCTGCACCACTGTTTAGAAGATGGTAATTTTGTATGACTTGACAGGCAGCAGTGTCAAAACTTTTATGGAGGCAGCAGGCAATTTGTGGGAAAAGGGGAGCGGGCCTATGCTGCCGGTTAAGATGGGGCAGTGGGGTCTCCTGGCTTTGCGAAGGGAAGAATTCTAGCTCCCAAACCTTCCGCAGCTCTTTGCTGCGCTTTGGAAAGAAACAGGCACAAGCCACTTGTAAAAAGCTGTCAAAGGCAGCATAAATTTCACTTCTTCAGGCACGCAGCACGTTTCAAACAAATCTAAGATAAATCTTTGCTCTGTGAACAGACTGGGGGATGAACTGATTGAAAGCAGCCCTGTGGAGGAGGACTTGGGGATACCGGTGGATGAAAAATCAGATACGCGACAGCCATGTGCACTTGCAGCCCAGAAAACCAATCGTATCCCAGGCTGTGTAAAGAGAAGCATGTCAGGGGAGGTGATTCTCCCCCTCAACTGAAGCGATTGATTTCACTTCAATCATGAGTGAAACTAGCCAACAGATTCAAAAACAGCTGGGAAGATGAGAAATATGTACACATATAGCACAACTGCAAAGCTTTGATTTGTTAGAAAAGCAGACTTAAATAATAGGAAAATAAGGAGACAAGAATATTTACTCACATCTTCAACTAATCCTGCTGCACTGTGTAAAACAGGAGTTGGACTCTGTCTTTCATAATGACGGAGTTTTTCATGAATCTGAAAGAGATTATTCAGGTGTATTACTACAGACAGATACAAAACTTCCTAAATATACCTACACTGGAATACTTTTGTATTTAAGGAATATAATTTTCCTGAGATAATGTGTGAGAAGAATAACCTCTCTTGGGGTTATTTTTATTTTGTTTAGGAGTCTTAGTTTTCTTTTTGCTCATGCTGGTTTCACAGACAGAAAATCTATTAAGACTTCAGCAGTATAAGGAAAAAACGAAGCCATCTCACACTGCTTTTTAGTGATGGGGCACTGTATCTGCATTTTGGCAATCAAGGCAGAAATGTTTTTTCTGAACAAAATATGTTAACTGCCAACGAATGTTCTTATGTGCTTAAATAAATACATACTTTGGTCATAATCTAGAATTCTAGAAAAAAAAAAAAGAAAAGCTTTGACAAAGTATACGATTGATAAATCAAAGGAACAGGGAATAAGTAACCCGTAAGAAAAATGTACATTCATAAATGAACTTTTACCTTCATCAGATAGCTGAGACTCTTTTCACTGAAGACATCTCTAAGGAATCCCATCTCCTCTTTATGATTTGAATCAGGTCTTAGTTGAGATGTCAAAAGGGCCAAAGTTTCATGCAATCCTAAATTTAAATTCAAGGCAGAATAAAAGCTTTGTAAAGAGCATGTCTCACAGGATCTTCTATTGCAGACTTAACATCAACTACATTTACTTGGGTACCATCTTGGTGATCATTAAGTTTGCAGAGAAATTCGTGCTTATCTTCCACTCATTTTATAATACTCTCTTAAGTGGCAAACACAGCTTAAGATATAACATATATCATATTAAGGCAAAAGCTACCAAAGCAATATATATTTTTAAAGGCATTAGCTTTGAAGTTTCACCCTTCACATTAATTACCCTTTGTTTCTAACAAACTTTCAGTTATTAGAATGCCACAGCTGACTCGCAAAATGACTGAATTAACTCCTTTGTTGCACAGCTACCAGCTCTACTTCCTGAGCAACTTTGCTCACAAATGCTATCCTGCCCTTTCTACCTCTGAAGCACCTGTGTAGAAGTCAGGTCTGACCAGAGGAGGAAAGGACTGGTGTACATTTCCACTGCAATGGAAGCAAAGCTTGTGGCTAGTTTACTAAAAAGTGCTAAAATCATCAATATCACAATTTTGCAGTGCGCAGGGCCAGACAAACATTAGGTTTTTCCTGATGGACCATGACCGGCAAAACAAACAAAAACCCAACAAAAAACCCCACAAACCAACCAACCCACCCTGCCCGCCCCAAGCCAATTAAAAACAAACAAACAAACAAACAAAAAAAAAAAAAAAAAAAGAGGGGTGTGCTAAAATTTACTCCTTTTACTATTCTCTCTGTGAACTTTAGCGTGTATTTGGATCCGGGAACACTCAAAACTCACTTCTGCTTTAGAACTCAGTATCACTAGTGGATATCACTTCACCCTGGGTAGCATACTGGAGAAGCTGGTTAGTAAGCCTTCAATGGAATCACTGGTTTTTATGTCAAAATGAAGAATATTAACAAAGCTTACCAACACCTATTCAGAAAATATTCAGAAGTGGCACAGCACGCAGAAGAGATTTAAGGGCTGACCTTTAATAAGCATGCATAGAAGCCACCGTTTATACTGAGAGGCCCAAGATTATCCACAGGAGCCTGTCTACCAGCATATATTCAAGGGCTCTAGGGTTCTTATGAAACTAGGTGTTTCCTGAAATCTGATTAACCGTATTAATTTCCACCTTTTATACTTCACCTTCCTTGTCTGCTTTTAGATAATTGCTAAGGAATCTAGCTAAACTATCTTAATTCTACTTTATTTAACTCCAATTTGAATTCATTTACTGTGTGAAACACATACTCTTAAGATTTCAGTCACTGGTCTGTTGAAAGCATGCAGATTAGTTACCTGAGTCTTCCGAAAGCACTGGCATGGCTTTGTTCTTAATCTTAGAGACAAATGTTCAACTTAAATCAACACGATTGTTTCTTCTTTCTGGACTGCGATTCAGAGGCAGTCCTGAAATGAGTAAAGATAATACCTAAGCTCAAGCATGTGAGAAAAAATGGCAATCATATAAAAATAGTATGTTCCTAGTACATTCTTCTCTCAAGTCTTCAGTTTAACCTGAATCAGGCAAAGTCCTGCAGTTATTCTGCTACGCAAGTAACATGAAAAATATTATGTTCTATAATAACCATATGGTATCTTGGATAAAGCTGATGCTGAAGAGAGCAGATGCTTCCCTACTCTATTCTGAAGATAGATGGTTTTAGAAGGCCTAAGTAACTGTCTGAAAAGATAGAAAAGAAAAAGGCATGCCACACCAATAGCTGTCTAAAAGCACCAATAAACACCATCGGCACAGAAAGAGAGCATGCAGGAAGATGCCGTCATAACAAGTAGTTCTGGGGCTTCCTAAAAGCACACCTCAAAGGAATCTACATTCCCCTGGCATTCTGATGCAGACAACACTACAATTACATGCAACTCATTAAAGCTAGCAGGAGTGTCACTCCATCAACCTTGGTCACGGGTACTAAGAATGCTAAAACAAATAAGGCTACTTCCATTGCTCAAAAATTCGACTAAATGCTTTTATTGCCGATTTTTCTCATCACTGACAGCAAGTGACTCCAGAGCAAATTCATTTCAAACCACAAACTAAATCTCCGCTTATAAATGCCAGTCCAAGATGAAAAACTTTGTGTGTTCCAGAGCATTCAAAATCTGATTCATGCTCATAAAATTAGTCAGACTAATGCTTGCAGAAAAATAGAGTCATAATAGCACGCAAAAAGGATTAGAAAGAAATGTGGGATACTCCAACTCTTTGCTAAATGCAATAAAGGATGCCTCTTGGGTTTCTATTTGTAGATGAATCTCTGATATTTTGATCACATCACACAAGTTCTATGGTTTTCTGATTCAACTTTATTTTGATTAGCTGCCTGAAAATACCGCAGTACTGCATGGCAAATTAGCATATACCAGTTTAGCATTTCTTAGACTCCTAAGTTTCTCTACAACATACTGAAATGTTAAGGTCGTAGTAACCTGTGTTTTGCACCCCGTATTTTCTACTGCTACACTTAATTAGTTCACCTGGGTATCAAAACGTAACTGAGTTCTCCAAGCAAGTGAATTGAGTGTTGAGATTTCACTCTAATCCATGGAGTGTACTCAAGTGTATTACGTATACTATACATTTATTTAATTAACTTTCAAAAGCATTTTTATTACCTATTGCTTTGAAGACATAAACATTTCTCACACACACACACCCTCCCACTTCATACCAAAAGAAACGTATAGGCAATTCATTCACCTGCCCCGGTTCCTTGACTATTGCATTTCATTTGGCACGTATTTAAAATACTCTCTAGTTATGAAGAAAGGGAACTTTGATTGCCTGCTCTGTCTTTGTAAGAATGGGTGCTTCCTACAGTCAGACTTATTTAGACCAAAACCCAAGAGACCCGAGTTATTTTCCAGAATCCTTGCAAAAAAGCATCCTACATAGGAATCTTCAAAACGTATGTTTTAACACCTCAAAAACCTGACGGCAAACTCGGGAGCATCAGAATTAGATGAGTTATGCAGAGCAATCAAAATGGAGGCTTCCCTTAGAGGCATATCCCATGCTCTATAAAAATCCTGTTAGCCAGGACTGATTGGAATAAACAAGCCTCTTCGTCCGAGCCCCCACAGCAGGCTCGCAACTCCACGGGCCCGCGCTCGGGACGCGACGCCGCCCGTGGCCAGCGGTCTGGACTCAGCCGGGCGCAACTGAGCCGACCGGGGGGTTTGGCGGGAACCCGAGGGGCGGAGCACGGCGAGGCGGACCAGCTAGTCCGGCACCACCGTTCAGGACTCTCCC
>NW_010561391.1:0-820 GCF_000687285.1 Phaethon lepturus | reverse complement strand
TGGGCAGTTTTGAAAATTGTAACGAGACTCAGTCATTGAATTTGTCAAGAATAGTTCCTGCTTTTGTGACCCTAAATTACACGACAGGAACAGGTTGGTATTGGCTATGTGGCGGGACAGCCCGAAAGATATTGCCCTTAGGATGGAGAGGAGCATGTAGATTAGGAGCTCTGGTTTCCAATATGACCATAATTGATAAATTACATCAACAAAAGGAATGGATTAGAACTTTTCTTAGATGAACAACAAGAACTCACAATGCAATTGCAGATAGTCCTACCAGATTTCACAGCTTTATATAGTTCCTCCCATGGCTTGGAGTTAGAAAGGACCTTAGTAAACATTTCAGCAGTAATAGAAATAACAGAAAATAAGACAGCAATTCAAGCATTACAAAAAGAAGTCTCTAGCTTATCACAGGTAGTACGCCAAAATCGAATGGCACTGGATTTATTACTGGCCTCACAGGGAGGTGTTTGTACTATTATAAACACCAGTTGTTGCATGTATGTGGACCAAAGTGGCAGAATATCTACTGATTTAGAAGAAATTTGGACACAGACTAAAGTGCTACATGAAATGGCAAAAGATGATACCTCTTGGGGATTTGAAGAAATATAGAACAAACTCACTTCATGGTTACCAAATCTCACTTGGCTAAAGAATCTTTTTGTAGTTGTCATAATAATTTTAGCAATATGCTTTTTGGCTTGTATAATGATCCAATGTTGCAATTGTCTCTCCCATTTAAGTTGGAAAATAAAATATGGAGGCTTAGTTTAAGACTTCAAAGGAGAACCTTTAGAAGTCTCTAGAAAAG
>NW_010561390.1:0-38230 GCF_000687285.1 Phaethon lepturus | reverse complement strand
TCGCTGAAGGCCTGGCTTGGGAAGCGGCAGCGAGCAGAGGAGATCGGCACCAGCCAGCACGAGTTCCTCCTGGAGCCTACTGAGCCTGATGTCCCGAGGGGGGGTCGTTTGACCTGCGACTGGAAGGAGAAACATCGGATGGAGTATATATCCTGCCTTCGTCGTGGATACGACAGCATGGGTTGTGTTCCCATGCGGTTCTTCAGTTGTCAGCCGTGTGCCCCTATGGCCCGCTCGCGGCCCAGTCCTCGCTGGACTTGCAATTCCCATCTGGAGTGTGGAAACAAGCAGCTGGGTTTGTAACCGTGGGTGCTGGGGAGTCTGGAGGGAGTTTAGGTGCTTCGGAGGTGTGGCAAACCGAGGTGAAAGTCCCAAACTGACAGCGTGAAAAAGTGGATGCTGAGGGTGAGAGGTTGCAGGTCTGGAGGCCACAGTGGAGCTCGGAAGGACTTGGTGTTTACGCTTTGGCAAAAAGGGCAAAACATCACTCAGGGGTGTATTTGTGGTTCGTATCTGAAACGAGAGACATCATTACTCTCCACTGAGCAGTGAAAGTCCACCGTGTGCAGTTGTGTTAAGTTTTGTTGCTCTGTTTTTAGAAAAAAGTAAATAAACTTACAAAAAGAGTAACATCAGTGAGGGATTTAGGAAACATAATCTATGGAAGATAATAAAGGAATGGTGCTCTCAATCTAGAAGAAGATGGGGGATTGAGGTCTTTTTCCATTTTCTAGACTTTTTAAGTTAGATCTGTTCATAGATTTAGGCTGCTGATTCTGTTTCATCTGTGTAGGGTCTGTGGTTATAGAACAGTATGTATGATTAAACAGATGCAGTACGTCACAATAAAAACTTGTATAGTTGGGTGAGTATTATCCACCTGATTTCTATTAGATGGATCTGTGATTTTATTGCTGTACAGAGTGTTTTGTCCGAGAATTTGTTTTGTTCTGGTTTTGGTTTTTAATGGTTCCAAAATCACCTTAAACGTTTGGAAGGTTCTTACTTTATATTAATTTCTTAACTCATTATGTTTAATGTTTCTGTTATCTGTGGTGCCACTTGTTTTTCCTTTATGCGTGTGAGCTTTCGTTTTTTTGGGTTGATTCCTTTCCCTTGCAATTTCAGAAACACAGAAAGAGTTGAGGTGCTGTTCATTGGTAATTATGCAGTCTGTTAAACTCCAGCATGGAACTTTAAAGACCATCCGTAACAACCAAAGGTGTTATGATCTCTTTATAAGATCTGGTACTTTGTAGAATTCGTTATGACATCAGTCACTTTTTTTCCTGTGCAGAGATCACAAATCAGACTCAGATTTAGAATCTCTAATTACCTTGTTACCAGTTTTTCCGTGTGTAAAGGAATTTTACACAAGGAAAAACTGGTAATGTGAAGTGTTTATTTTACTGAATAGATTATAAAAATAGATATTTGCTTTAGAAATCATACCTACAAGAACTATCTTGGCTCATTGCTGCTTGGAAATTTTGTGTACAGAAGGACAGGAATGACAGATTCTGCACCTAGGATGCAGTAACACTGGTCACAAGTATAAACTGGGAGAGGAGTGGCTGGTGAGCAGCCCTGCAGAAAGGGACCTGGGAATGCTGGTTGGCAGCAGGCTCAGCAGGAGTCAGCAGCATGCCCTGGCAGCCCAGAGGGCAAACTGCATCCTGGGGTGCATCAAACACAGCATAACCAGTCAAAAGAGGTGGTTATCCTGCTGTACTCAGTGTTGGTGTGGCCTCACCTTGAGTGCTGTGTGCAGTTCTGGGCACCACAATTTAAGAAGGATGTGAAGGTCCTTGAATGCGTGTCCAGAGGAGGGCAAGAAAGCTGGTGAAAGGGCTGGAAGGCATGTCCTGTGAGGAGCGGCTAAGGACTTTGGGCTTGTCTAGTTTGGAGAGAAGGAGGCTGAGGGGCGACCTCATTGCTCTCTACAGCATCCTGAGGAGGGGAAGTGGAGAGGGAGGTGCTGAGCTCTTCTCCCTGGTACCCAGTGATAGGACACGTGGGAATGGTTCAAAGCTGCGCCAGGGGAGGTTTAGACTGGACATTGGGAAGTGTTTCTTTACCAAGAGGGTGGTCAGCCACTGGAACAGGCTTCCTAGAGAGGTGGTCAATGCCCCAAGCCTGTCAGTGTCCAAGAGGCATTTGGTCAATGCCCTTAATGACATGCTTTAACTTTTGGTCAGCCCTGAAGTGGTCAGGCAGTTGGACTAGATGATCATTGTAGGTCCCTTCCCACTGAAATTATTCTATTCTGTTCTGTTCTGTTTTAAGAAACACAGTGTATCCAGCAGGGATGAGTTCCTATGGAGCACACTCCATTGAGATGCCTGGGATGTCTGTTAGGTCCTTAGCCAATGTTTGATGTACACTTCCTTCTACTGAATTCACTGTGTGTGCAAACTGAATTGTTGGCACACAGAGTTTTCTAGATGTTGCATAGTTTGTCCCGTAAGAAGTAATCTGCAATATGTCTTTACCTAATGAGTATTATGTTGGGTTTTTTTCTTCTGATAGAAGTATGGGACGTAGGAGGAAATAAAGTCTTAAAAATCTTGAAGAAATTCAAGAGTCATCACACATGACAGGGCATGTGGGTGGGAGAAAAAAAAAAGGAAGGAATGAATTGGACATATGCGAATGCACAGAAGTGAGGTTGTGAGCGTTGTATGCACAAAAAAGGGTAAGAGAAAAGGATTTAGACACACAGTTTAGCTCTGTTGAGCAAAATTTGTGTCACATTTGTCATGAAAACTTTCAAGGAAAAACTTCCTCTGGAAGCCTGAGAAAAATGGTGCCTTATATTTTGGGAAAATACAGGAAAGGAGTGAATAGATTTCCAAATTATTGGCATAAAGACTTGAAACCCATGTGAGCAGCCAGGATGGTGTGCTGAAATGTTGTTAGCAGTCCTCTAAGCAACTACCTGGAAGCATTCTAAACGTCTGTCACAGTTTCTCAAGGATGTGTGTCTTTAAACAGGGACGGCGCTAATGGTAGCAGGGACGGTGCTGATGGTAGTGAAGGACAGATGGCATACGGCATGAGTGTAGCCATTGCTGACAGAGCTAAGTCTGCTAATAAAAAGGAAGATCTATCTGATAATGAACTGGATGAGTATGATTTGGACAATTATGATGATGAGGAATACACAGGTAAGAATTTAAATGTCAGATATGCAATGTAAGTGAAGAATGTTTTCACTTCTTATTTTACTTAAGAAATTAGTATCCTAAAACTACACAGTGCTATCTTTCAAATGGTGGAAATGCATAGTTTTAATTATTTGCTTGTCCCAGTTTTGGAAGTCGTTTAGGGAGTGAAACAATTCAGTGTGTCCCCCTGACACTAGAACCGAGAGCAGCGTTGGAAGGACTGTCACTCCCCCTGCTGTAATGCTGGAGCAAAGCAGCAGAAGTCCCTGAAAGCACTGAGCAATTCAGCTTACTGAGGTTCTTGTGTTTGGAACTTGGAAGTTCATTTAGCCCACTCCTGATATTTTGCAATACAGGTGTTGGTACAGCAGTTTCTAACTTCACCTGTCATTGATGTATAAAAAAATGTTCTGAAATTCCCATCTAGGTGATATAAAACTTGGAGACTCTTTGGCTACTTTGACAGTACATGGGAGCAATGATCATGATCCTTACATCACTCTAAAAACCACTGTAAGTACTATAAAAATATTAAATATCTCAAACAGCATACACTTAAAAATCAGTTAGAATATTCCCACTGTCGGACTGCCTTAGAGTCTGTAGGTGCTTGCAGTCCCCTTCCAAAGGTTTGCCAGATTTTTTTTATCAGACAAATTTTATTTTTTTTTAAGGTTGCTTTGTGCAGTCCCTTGTATGTGTGCTTTTTATGTTTAAGTCAGATGTTAAGGCAAGCTGGCTCATTAATTAAGCCACATGCTTCTGTATGCAGAGGTGGTTTGTCAGCTCTCTGGTAGGACCCAGAAAATGCTTGAAGGAATAACAAATCTCAGTATGTCAGGGCACTAACAACCCAAATTGGAAGACTTGCCAGATCGCAAAACTCTTACACCATCCACCAGTTTGTGGAATAAACCAAGCTGAGGTGGGCTCAGGCTACATGTCAAATTAGGGGTATGGCATGAAGAAATATATCCCTGTTAAGCATATATACACAGCATACTGTGTAGTTGACTGTTTCTGCCTGTTTTAATTTCCACAAAGTATCAGATGGGGAACATCTTTGCAGGAGCTGACTTTGTAGGAGCTCTGCAGGGGGTGAAGAAGTCTCTGCCTGCAGTCTGACACAAGCTGACTGTGTCAACAGTGCTGTCCTGTTATGCAGGTTGTTTGTCTTTTTCTGGTGAACAGGGATGCTGCATGCAAGACATGAGGTAATCCTTCTACCCTACTTAACATCGGTACTGCCTTAGCTAGAATACAGGGTGGGTCTTCAGGAACGATATGGAGTGATTCCAGAGAATATCTTGCACTTCAGTTCAGGAGGATAGATGGCTACTTGTGACTTAATTTACGTGAAGGGATTACAGAAGTCAGTTACAAGGTGAGATTGTGTGAGAGAAGAGACGATGTAATCTAGAGAAAAACTAGGAGAGACTATGATCATCTGAGGTAGGGTGATAAAGTAGATGAATTTTTGAGACCTCTTCTAAGCCTAATGATTCTGAGATTTTTCTGGGTGCTGTCCTTCCTATACTATCTTGGATTCTTCACAAAGCTAGATTTGAAAAGCAAAATTTTTTTTAAAAGCAAAGGTTGAAAGAAAAGAGTAACTGTAGGCTTCTGCCACAGCGTCTTGTTTGTGTGTCAGGGGACGTCGTCAAACGTGTAGTCTCAGACAAGGAGTTGTTATGGTGACTTCACATACTGTAACAAAGCTCAAGGAGTAAGGCATGCATCTTGTCTTTAAAACGATTCACTTGCTACATGTACTTTGGGGCACTGTATGTTTTATTTGTGTTCCACTGACTAGTCGATGATTTTTCTTGCTCCTGTGTACCAGTAGAAGAGAGAAATGCTTTAAAAGTTATTTTTACATTCAAAAAGGTATTCATTCACACAGGGATTCTGGGAGAATATGAGCTGCATTTATTCTCTGTCAGAAAAGCTAACTTTCTTCCAGACACAGAAAAAGTGAACACCTTTTTCTCAGGCCTTTCTTCCTATGTTGAAGTCCTTTTCTCAAATTCTGAAGAATACTTTCTAGTGCTTCAACATGATTTATATGTTGTCTTCTGGTATTTACTACTATTACTGTTGAAGACTAAGTAGTGTGTAACATTAAGTTGATTAATTCAAAGAATTGCAGTACTTGGTATATTGGTACAAATATTGAAAAGATGCTTGAAGTGGATGAAGAGGAAATTAAAAGCTTGCAACAAGAAGCCAAAAAAGTCTTGAATGTGTGGTATATTTGAAGGATGATACTCTGTTTGTGTAAGACTATTGACTTTTAGATACAGTTCTTAGTTTTCCACTAAAAAAAATTCCCTGAATGCCTTCCATTCCTCAGTAACAATGAAAATTAGATGAGAGGTTACATCTGTTCTGGCACAGCTGAATGCCCAGTATAGCTGTGGGCAGTACTTTTCTGGAAACATTTTCCAGTAAGTAGACAATGCTTTAATGCTCTTGGAATTGCTTCCTGGATGTGAGGAGCAGTTACAATATGTTTATTGTGTAAAATGTTGTTACACTATATAAATGCTGAAGGCATGAGAGCACAAGGGATATAAGCTATATATGTGGTCTCCTAGTGGTGATTTTCTTTTCAGCAATGGGCTGCATCATGGTAGCCTCAAAAGATGGTTTCATACTTGGTAATTAAACATCTCTCGAAATCCGCCTAGGTCCACATAAACAGTCCTTCAGCAGTCTCCCCATGATCGAGTCTGGTTCCTGCCTTTTTCTGTTTACTGTCCTTTAAGATGGTTTTAGGCAGGTGGACAGCAGGGTGTTGGGTTTTATGTGGTGTCAGTTATAGTTAAAAATTATTACCAATTCAGCCTTTTGAACGTGTGTAGTTTTGTGAGATTATGTGCTTTGCTTAACATCTGTTGTCCTCCTTTTTTGCTGTTCAGGATCAATATGAACAGGAGGACTTCTTGATTAAGCCCAGTGACAATCTTGTCCTTTGTGGCAGAGCTGATAAAGACTACTGTAGTTTGGAGGTCCATGGTAAGTAACACAGGATTCGTTCCTCACAGTGAACCTAGGGAATATGTCTTGCCTAGCCTGTTCCCTGTGGCTGTGCAGAAAGGGGAGGGTGTTGGTTTTTGGAAGTTCTTTTTCTCCCGGTCTGCCCTGTGTGTTTTGTAATCTGTTCTATGTCATGGTGCTTTAGCCACTTCCCAAAACTACAGTATTGCATATGGAGTTATTGTCATTTACAGGATAGTGTGCCCTTTTCAGGCTGTATAGCATTTCCTTTCCTTATTTCATTCCTAATGACACAAAGAAAATACGATGGCATTTTTCTTCTCTGAACATACGATCTTTCTTCCAAGCAGTCTTACTTTCCATATCATGCAAGCTGCTTCTAGTGGTTTTTTGGTTTGTTGGGGTTTTTTTTTCAGCTTTCTCTTTGCTTATTTAAATGGGCTTTCCACTGCTAGGAGTAGGATATTCATATATCATCTTAGTTTTAGAAGAGATGATCCTTAATAAGGTCTGAATACCACTTGTTGTAGGGATGGGTTTGGTTTTACTGTGTAAAAGATTTTTCTTTTGCAGCAAGCAGTACTATGAAGCGTGCTGAAGTTACCATCTCTTATGGTGGTTCTTTGGGGGAATGTTTCTGGCTACTTCTGCTATGGTACATGTTTGTGCAAGCTCTTCTAAGAAAACAGCAAGACCAAAGTGTTTGAAAGCATCTCTTCAGATACCAGCATCTGGCATTTTCTGTATCTGGAGATGTTCACAAATTTTATTAACAGTGTTATTTCTCCCAATATAAATTTACAAAAGCACAGGCTTCTGCAGTTTATAACATGGGGTAGCCCTGTCTTAGTTAACTACGAAGACTACTTTGTTAACTGAAGACTGTAGTTAGTATCTGAACATGTCACATGCACTTAAAAATGGCACAGGTTTTTTGTGTGTGTGATGATACCATGTTACTAAAGTAATTAATGGGTTTTATCTGCTATCCAGTTAGTAAATTCTTTTATTATAAGGAGAAAAATAGCTGGCTAGAGGGAATGCTGTGTTTAGTATATGGTTGCTTTACCAAAACTCTTCCTGTATCTCAGTTACAACTTGCTAAAGGTAACTTCATTTGACTTCTGCAGCTTCCTCTGATTTGAAAGCTGTCTGTCTTTCACCTTCATTTCCCCTTTGATTGCATCTGGAATTATTTCCCTTTTTTTAAATGCTGATTCTGTAAAATTAATGTCTAAAGCTTCATTAATGTATCCTGATGTAGAAAGTGGTGGTAGTGGTGCATATGGAGCATCTATTTTGAAGTGATCTTGCAAACAAAGTAGCATAGTATGCTAGGAATAAAGTGTCTAAGCTTTGCTGAACTTGTCATGTCTTTATCTAAAGTACACAGGAGAATGTTTGGTTTGTGTCACTCTGTGAGGCATAACATTAGTACTTGGAGGTTCTGGCCTCTACACTGAAATTCTGAACACACTGCAAATGTACTGTGTAGATCTCCTTGACAATTAAGTGTTTGTCACATCTGCCTTTTGCAGAAATTAACTGTTTATATTTGCTTGCTTTTCCTCTTCACTGATGTCTTGTATATCTTTAATTCTTTTTCAGTTTATAATCATGAAGAGAACTCATTTTATGTACACCATGATATTATCTTGCCTGCTTACCCTCTGAGTCTGGAGTGGTTGAATTTTGATCCTAGTCCTGATGAATCACTAGGTAAATTAGAAAGGATACGGTAAATGTCCAGTTAAATAATTTTTACTTGAAAAGTATATGAATGTAATATTGTCACTAAGTAATTTCCTCCAGTGGCATGAACAGAAATAAAACCAAACTATTAAGATGGAAAAACTGAGTATCAGTTTGTTTCGTTTGGTGATACAGTCATCTTAGTGATGCTGCCATAATAAGTGATTTGACTAAAACAGTGATTTTATTACACATAATTAAGTTATTGTCAGTTAGCAGACCAGCGCAAGCTCTTCTCTAATCTGCTTTATTTTCTATCTGCAAGTAAAAGGTTGCTTTAGTTGAAACTCATTATGGCCAATGCAGTTGATAACTGTAAAACACAAGAACATTTATATATTTTTATGCATTTAGTAACCTTTTTTCCTGTATTTGACCTTTTTTTTTTTTTACATAGCACAGGGAATGTGTTTTTGGTTTGGTTTTTTTTTCCTTAAAAAACCCAAACAAAACATGTGGAACTTTATACAGCTTCTTTGAGCAGTTACTTGTACTGAAGGGGAGGTGTATTCGAGAGCAAGTAAACTTTTTTCTGGCAACATCTGCTGTCAGTTGATATTTTTAAATTGCTCCTTGTCAGTTATAATCATCAAAGATGTTCAAATAAAATATTCTGGCACATAAGTTTAAGTTTTACTTAATCAAAGAAATAAGCAACAGCTGGATTGCCAAATATGCTGTTTCATAACTCTAAATAAATGTGGTTGCGTGTGGGTTTCTGCTTGTAGGAAATTATGTTGCAGTGGGTAGCATGACCCCGGTTATTGACATTTGGGACCTTGACATAGTAGAATCCTTAGAACCAGTCTTTTCTCTTGGAGGCAAGAAAGAGAAAAAGAAGAAAAAGAAAGGAAAGAAAGTAAGTATTGCAAAATTATTAACTGGTTGGATGGAGGAAACTTAGAGCAAAGATAATGTCGTTATTACTTTTTTTCCTACAGTGAAAAAATCATACATAATCTAGTTTAATTCCATCTGTTATGTTGAACGATGGTGTTTAGACACATTACAGAAGATAATGACATGGTCGTATGCGATAAGTTAAAATTGGTGTTTTCCTGTGACTCGGAGAGTTGAAATGGCATTGAGCAATAAAAGACAAGGTTCACACTAATAAAATACATTTACTCAAGATTCACAGCTGTTAGCTTTATGTATCTAAAAGGCACATTTTAAGCTAGTCATCGAGACTGTCTAATGTGAATGCATAGAGACAAACGCAGAAGGTGGCTGAGGGGATTTCTTTTAGGCGACTGCAGAGAAAACCTTAACTACCTTAAACTTGACATTTAGACTGAATGCTAAGTTATGTGAGATGAATTTGGCCCTCATTGCATGCCCGAATGTGTCATTATGATTTGTCCAAATTCTTTGGTATGTAAAGCAAATATGGAAGATAAGCAAAATCTAGAAGAATTAAGTTATGTTATAGTAGATGCTTCAGGAAGTGCTTAAAGACTCCCTAGAGTAACTAGGGAAGGTGAAGACTGGGTATACAGCTGATCTTGGTTTCCTAAACAAAGGAGCACTGCAGCTTTAGTCAGCTAAAGAACAACTCTGTGTAATTGAGAAGGGGGTTTACTTCTTGAGCTCTCGGACCTTCTGGTTTAAAAAACAATAGAAAAAATACTCTTGGAAGGGGAATTTGTTCTGTGAAACTTGCTTCTGAAAATCACTGAGTTATCAGAATTGCTGTTGAAGATACCATTCATAAATGTTACCTCAAGCTGAAATACAGATTGTTCTCTGTATGGATAATTAAAGCCTGGTATTGAGAACAGGAGTGGGGTGGCTTATGGGTGTTTTCCAATTGCTGTTCCAGTAAACTTCTTTGAAGCTTTGCCATTTTAAATTAGAATTTGTAGGAGCTGGCAGTTACAAGGACCTATAGGTCAGCTGATTAGGAGGAGAGAGAGGGAACTGCCAGGAGTGTTTAGAAGGAAGTTGAAGAAGCTGCACATTAGCTGGAGACAATGAAATTTTTTCTCCTAGCCTGAGGGGAGTAACCAGTTTTGTTAAGCCTACCAGCTGTGAATGGAGCAATCGGAGATCTCGGGTAGGAGGTGAGATGCAGGTACTGCAGAGACAGTTCTATCAAAAGCCTCGTTGCAGTAAGTAAGAATAATTTAAAATATGAAGTTGTTTGTGAAGGCACTAAGGAATTCATAATAATGTGTTGTAATGCTTGATTTTCAAAAATCAAAAGTCTGTTTATGTTGTATCTGCAAACACAGAGTTTATCTTCAGAAGAGACAGTGGAAGGACATACTGATGCTGTGCTTGATCTTTCATGGAATAAACAAAGCAGGTAAGAGAATACTTGAATAAAAATGGACAGTTACAAATTACTATACTTAATTAGCCATACATTTTTCAGACAAATCCAAAATCTTATGTAGTATAACATTGAGCCTGAAAGGAATGCTGAAATGAATCCGTTCTCAAAAAATAGCTGCCCACCCCGCCTTTTTTAACTGGAAGTCTTGATTTATTTTTGTTTAAATCTATATATTGCTGCAGATCACTTTTTATTTGCATGTTGTCCAGATGAGGGTGTTGTCCCAAAAGTGGGTGCGTATACCCAGTGTGCAACACACCAATATACACACAGCGTAGAGGTATTTTACTTATAGCATATTTGTGCAGATACGGGCGCTAGGTGGTATTCCGCAAAGCTAGCACACCACACAGAGTAATTGCCACATATTTATCCTGTTACATGTTTAGTGAAAACAGTAGAGAACCCACCCAAGTTTGTATTTGTTGGCTAGTAATTACCACATTGCTTATTATTGGTTACACATACTCAAATTGGCATGCAATAGGTAATAGATCTGTTTTTAAGAGCAATGGTAGCAATTGTACTGTGTATTTGACAGGTCTTTGGGAATATTTTGATTTTTTTCTGATTAAACTTCTAAACTGTGTGTTTATTACTGTAACACAATTGGTCAAATTTAAGTTGAAGTGTGGGGTCTGTAAACTAAAATGTTAGCGGTTCTTTTCAGCATTCTTTGAAGGGTATAAAGTGTTGGGTCTTCAGTGGTTACATAAACACTCACATATTAGAGAGCAAAATATTTTAAAACCAGGCTTGTCTGGCTCTTGGCTGTATGGGTGCGCAAATAAAACTAAGTTGCATAGGTAATGTTTAAAATCCTATCTTAATGTCAAAGGAAAGAAAGCGCTTAAAATATCATTTACTAGAAGATTTCCTGGACAAAACAAAGCAAGAAAAGCTTTTAAGGGGTGTTTGTGTGGAAATACAAGCAAAATTGTCAATTATTACAAGTGTTGTACAAATATAATGTAATATAGCCTGTTTGTAGTCTTTACTTGTAACTTAGAATTACCTTCATCGAGTTATGCTCAGGCTTGAGATATATAAGCTATAGACCAGAGTGTCCTTGGTCTCAGAATCAGGCTCTGTATGTATTTTGGATTTTTGACCATTATTTGTTTATATCTGTATGAAGCTTTTTAAAACTTTTTTTTTTTTTTGATCTGTTATCCAGGAATGTTTTAGCAAGTGCATCTGCTGACAATACTGTGATTTTGTGGGATATGACTGTGGCTAAGCCAGCAGCCAGCCTGATGCTACATACAGACAAGGTATGTAAGAATTGCTATGTTTCTTCCACCCTAAAATACAGAGAACTGCAGTTTTTCATTAGCTAGCTGCTTGGTAGTGAACCCTTAGAACAACAATTCTGTACTTTTCTAACAACTGTGCAGAATTATTTAAATTTCTGAATTAGTTGCTTTTGCGAACAACGCTCTATTTGCTTTTTAAAATGTTATTTAACTTTTGTCTTTTATCAAGTTTATAAAGATTTACAGGAGTTTTTAAAATGCCTTTTGTGTGAAAGCCTTGATGGTTGGGAATCTCATAGTACCGGTGTAAACTACAAAAAATAGGTCTCTGAGTATAGGTCCAACTGTAACGCTCAAGGAAACAATGAGTGTGAGTTACAGTTTGTTCTAGGTAAGAAGGGTTTAAAATAAATGATAGTAAAATACCATAGTGATGCATACTTCAGAAATGAATTAATCTCATAGTAATTAAAATGTAGAAGTTAGTTATTAATAGCCATGACCTTATTTTGCTGTTAACAGTCACTGCCCTTGGCAAACTCCTGATTTTCATTTTTTGCTAACATCTGCATTTTTCCCCAAACTTGAAGTAGCTATTCTTTTACCTCCTCCAGCTGATTTTTTTTAATATCTAGGGCAGAAAGGGGGCATGTGGTTCTGTTCAGTTATATTATATTGGACAATATCTTGTTTCCACCGGGTGGGGGTGTTTGAAATAAAAACAATGTGCATTGCTTGAACTGTTTTATGAGAAATCTGAGTATCAACAAGCTTAATAGGTGGTTTTTTTGGAGGGAAATGTGCTGATTTTGGGGAGGAGGGGTTGTGCTCTGTTTGTTCAAAGAAAGTTCCTGTATGTGTGTGTTATATCTCAATGCCTATTTTTTAAAATGAAATCTTATGTTATCTAGGTCCAGACATTGCAATTTCATCCGTTTGAAACTCAGACACTTATTTCTGGATCTTATGATAAGTATGTCAGGGTAATATTTTCAAATGTTACACGTAGGGAACGTATTAGGATTGAATTAAGCCTGTTAAGTTTGCTCATGTTTTCTTTTTCATTTGCTTAGAACTGTGCCAAATTTGAGTAATGCTATTATTATTTTCCAGCAAGGTAGCCAGGTTTATATGTGGCCAAAATGTAGTTTTTCTTACCTCTTTTTCACGACTAGCCAAATCCTTTAACCATCTGGACTGACATTTTCTGTGCCAGGTGGCTGCTCCAAACTGAATTTACTTCTTAATTTGGCTTTATGGCATTTTCTGTATTGGGAATGTGTCCCTGCTCATTGCTGTGGAAACGTGTCCAGGTTTTGCCAGACTGTTAAGATCAGGGTGGGGGCATGAGGGACTTTAAAATCCCAGTCTGCTCCCTACAGCCTCCCTTGATAGGCATGCCATAGCCAAAGTTCAACAGGCTATCACCTGTGATTGCAGCCTGGAGATGCTGTGAAATGGTTTGTGTTTTCACACTTGGACTAGCTCTGTAACTGCTAGTTTTTTAAGCCCTGCCAGCCAAAATACTTCCCTCTGTTCTCCCATCTCTTAAGGGTAACTTTTTTTAATTTTGTTCTATAATTGTGATTTTTTTAATATCAATTTTATTCTGCTTTTAAGACTTTGTCCTTGTGTCAAAATATTTAAAGACTTACCAATCTTTAGCCAAACCTTTTATGTTCTCTGGCTTGTGTTATGTTCTTGCTACATCTGCTTAAGTAGAAGTATTGGAGAGAAACCTTATTATTGTTTTTAGGAACCTGCTTTTGTCTACTTTACTCTCTCTCAACTTCCTTCAGTAAAAAGAAGAAAAAAGTCCAAACACTGAGACCAGCTTCTTGATCCCTTTTTAGCTAGTGCTTTGATCCCATGGACACCTATAAACCAGTGTACTAAACTGGTAGGCTGTGTTTGTGGATTTTCCCTGTAAAGCCTCACAGGACCACAGGCATTTCAGTGACTATTGGCAGATGCCTTCATAACATGAAAGTCAGACCATTAAAAATTGTGTATGTACTAAAACCGTTGTCAAATGCCTGGTAAAAGAGCTGAGAAATCTAGATCATATTTTTTCGGCTTTAATTATAGAATAGAGTGCGAGTGGGTTACACTGCGGATGTGGACTGCGGTGAGATGTTGCAAGAGTGACATCATCGCTCCTCTGTTGTATTTGCATCCAGGAGCTTTCTGAATTGGTACAGATTCTGCTGCTGCTGGGCTGAGCACACGTCTGTAAAGAATCCCAAAGGATCCGCTAACTCCCATTAGCTCTTTCTCCTTTTTGGAGTAGCATTTCCCTAACGACTCTTAAAGATTAATGTTTTATTTCTTTTTATTAAAGCATATTTGAAAATGTTTGTATGTGTATCACAAACTGATTTCCTAATGAATGCATTGTTTTTGAACAGTCATTTCTTGACTTTATTGAAGTCTATTCATAATTAAGTGAAATATTTGCATAATTATGGTATGTATCTTATGTATTGAGCAAATTCAAGCTCTGTTTTTTTAGTTTCAATAGAATGGCTGTTTGTAACCAAGATGAAACTTCGAAGCATATGGAAAAAACTTGTGTTTATATGAGAAATACTCACCTGTTATTGAGATGGAAGACTAAATACTGAAATTGTTTCTATTTTATTTTTTGAATTGTAGTTTACATGGGCCTTCTATAGATGCCAGTGATAAAAGAAACTTCATAAAGTGTTCTGCCCTGATTTCTTTTTTTTTTTTTTTAATTTCCTATTCCTTTTTCCCATAGATCAGCTGTGCTGTATGATTGCAGAAACCCACAAGATAACCATCGAATATGGCGGTTTAGCGGTCAGGTTGAAAGAGTAACTTGGAATCATTTTTCACCTTGTAATTTCTTAGTAAGTATATGCTCTTCTATTCTTGGTCTGTTTACTGTTGCCATTTCATTTAACCTTTATTTTTGGGCTCACAATGTTTCTGAATCATATAATGGGCCTGATGGACAGTTGAACTATTGGCATTGCTTACTTTAAAAATGCAGCGTGTGGGAGCATGATTGTAGGTAGTTTTTTCAACAAGTATATCAAGACCAGCTACTTATTTGGTATCTTCATTATGACAGTAGAAAAGCAATTGATGTTGATGCTTTTTCACCCCAGAGGTGGCATCTTTGCCGTGTTGTTATAGTGTTCAGTGGCTGTGATATATTTACCTTTGTGTAGCTGCTGTTGTGTTTCATGTGATGAGGCAATTACAGCTGAGAATCATAGAATCATTAAGGTTGGAAAAGACCTTTAAGATCATCAAGTCCGAAGTAGCTAATTAGAACAAAGATCCTGAATATTAATTCAGTATTTCAAATCAGCGCTAGAGGGCACTCTCCTCCTAGCTGGTATGGAGTAGAAATACCTTGGTTTGTCGAGATTTCTGTAATAAAACTTTTAAATAGACTTTAAGAACAAGTATTTTTTATTATCTCAGTGGCTGTCTAGTTCTCTGTTGCTTTGTGTATACAACCAACAAAAGCAGTTGCTCCATTCTGTTGGGTTTATGATGTAGAACTTTCTCAGTATAATCGCACTGAGCTTTGCACAGGGCTATTTTGCAGCCACTGAATGGCTCCTAAAAATTTGAACTGATCGTTAATAGATTAAAGAGTCTGTATTTCATTGCCTAACAAGGAAGTCAAGCCTAGTAGTGCAACCATCTTCAAAATACAATTTAAGAAATGTATGTAGGATTAGGACTTCCATGTAAGTCCCAGCAGCATAGTTTAGGTACACAGAAAGAATAGCTCAGGCACCAGCTGGATGGAGTCTGACTTTGGGGATGCACGACTGTGCACACTGTGTAACATGCCCTACCAAGAAGTAGTGTAAGTCTGTCTCAAATCACAGGGATTTAATAGAAGGTGGGTATTATTTCACAGGAGTTTTTCTTCAAATGACTGACTACAGCTGTTTGTTTTTAAAATGTTGTGGTTTCCTTAGGCAAGCACAGAGGATGGCTTTGTGTACTGTCTGGATGCTCGTTCTGATAAGCCACTGTTTACTCTGAAAGCTCACGATGAAGAGGTGTCAGGTAAATGGTGTGTGTTGTGTTTGTCCCCAGTGATGAGGCACATCTGGAAGAGGTCTTTAACCAATATGACTGAGGTGGTAGTGATTCCTTGCTTAACAAGTAAGAGTTATGCATACTAATCATGGGTAGCTGGCGCATGAAACAAATCTCTGCTGAGAAGCCATTGTAAGCAAAGTCTTTTAACAACAGTGAACTTTTCTCAGTGAATAAGTATGTCAAAACAGATCTGTTCACTTGGGACACACTCCCTTTGTTTTTTGGCTGAGGAAGAACAAAAACCATGCAGTCTGGTCCAGGATTATTAATTATAATGTTTACCTCCTATAGCCATAGTTATTTTATACTGACATTCACTCTGGAGATGATTTAGCTATGGCACATGGGAAGGTTCTCACACTGCCTCCTTTAGGCTACTTTAATTATTTGATCAGTGTAGGAGCTTCTGAATAGCAATTTGAATGACCTGATTCGGTGTCTAAAACGGGATCACATGAATGTGTCCCACCATCTTGGATAGCAAAAGAGATGGTCTTTGGCAAATGAGTGAAGAAAACTACCTGGGAAAGCCAGATCATGTGAAGTAAGAAGGGGAACAATAGCATCTCTGCATTGTTACTGTTGTTGGATTGAGACAAAATAGGCCTACCTGAAGTCGGTTTGCTCTCACTATAGGGAGCAGTGGCAGCATGAAACAGTTTAGTGTGAGGAGAATATTAGGTTTGTTCTGATGACTTCACTTCAGAATGTATCCTCATCTCTGTGAAATAGTGGTTACTTGGTGCTCTCACACTGCTGCACTCTTCATCTTCCAGGGTTACAGCTAAGCAGTCAGATCAAAGGGTGCCTTGTGACATCATCTGCTGACAAATACGTGAAAATTTGGGATATCCTGGGAGACAGACCAAGTTTAATCCATTCCAGGAATATGAAAATGGTAGAGTAATATTTATTTCTTGATTCCAAGAGGGTTTATATATAAACTATGTCTGCTTAATCTTCTTTGTCTAACTTGTTACATTATGTAAAACAAGATTCATCTTTTAGGGGCAAAAAAAAATCACATCTCTGTATTCTGGGTAAATCATGCTCATTACAGTGCAATATTCAATTTGAGATGTAATTGTCAGATTGCTTCAAAGCCTCAGACCTGAATACCAGGTACAGTGTTCTGAGTAGAACTATAGATACTCCAATGTGTATCTGCCAGGTTCAAGACAAAGGTGTGATTTACTGTTTGTAATTAGCAGCTCTTGACTTTGATTTTGTGTCTTTGCAAAATAAGTTTCAGGAAACATAGAGTTTACATTTGTTAAAACTTGCTTGGTGAAAGTATTTTCAGATGACAAATTCATTTTAGGATGATTTTTAAAAAAAAAAAAAAAGCTCCTCTGTCTGTCTCCCTCCAGGGTGTTCTCTTCTGTGCAGCTTGCTGCCCTGACTTCCCATTTGTTTTTGCCTTTGGAGGAGAGCGAGAAGGGCTGCGTGTTTGGGATATAAGCAAGATTTCTGCAGGTAAAATTCTCATTGCTTTGAATCTTGTGTTTCTCCCTTTGGGGGAAAAGGGTGTATTTGGGGGAAAAGGGTGTATTTGTATATTCAGTAATGTGCTGTGATGTGGTTCTGAGAGAAACTGTAGGTTAATATTTTTAAATACCCCAAGACTGCGTATGTGTTCATGTTTTCAGCTTCAAAAAATGTGGGTTTTTCCTAACTTGGAGAACCTGTGTTTGCCACATGACTTATTTTCCTGTAGCTGAAGTATAATGCCTATATTTTGCTTTTTTCTTAATGTTCCTGGTGTAATCAAGTATCACATTCTTAATTACATGTAGAAATAAAAGTGAGGACTGGTTTTGATCGGTTGTCATAGCTACATGTAACTAAATGGCATGGATTTTTGGAGCAGGCTTTTAAGAGCTTGGTAGAAACCAGAGAGACTAAAACCAGAAATAAATTATTTAAACTTAATGTTTTGCTCTACAAAACTCATCCATTTCACAGTACTTAGGTACAGGAATTATGCACAGGCAAACCTCTTGAGATGCTCTGGGGGAGAAATAACAGGACTTGTAATGTAAGTATCATATGTGGGAGATTGTTCTGACGTGTAAACTTCAACTCCCTACATGGGGAATGGGGAAAGCTTTAAAACTGCACCAGGTTAGGAATTCCGTTCCGAGACGCTCACCATGCTGTGCCTGCTGTGCTGCTCTTGTCCCTGGAACAGTAATGTGTAAGCAATCCCCTATCTGTGTTGCAGTGAATGAAGTTTTTGGAAACAGAGAGAGACTTGTCCTGGCTAGTGCGAGCTCTGCGGCTTGCAGCTCCATGGCTGGCAGTAGCAGCAACGATTCGGAGACAGCAATGGAATCATGATGGACCAAACATCACAAAGTCAAAGTAGTTAATGGGACTACGACTAATGTGCATTCTACAAATCCTCATTTGGTGAGAGTTCATAGAAATGACTCTAGTGTCTTGCAGTGGGCTGCTTCATCTCAAAGAAACATGGTGATGTGGTTAAGCTCTAAGTCAGCAGTTTTAAGTTCCTGCCTCTGTTACTGGCTTTGAAAGATTCCATCACTTGCTTTTGCCTGAGATGATGATCCCTGAAAGAGAGGCTACTATGTGTAAAGTTGATAGATAATTGAAATAGTCACCAGAAAAGCATCCTGCTGCCACCAGAAGTTTGTTGAGTACTACAAAGCAGGTGAATATCTCCTAAAGGCTTAAGGACAAGTACTTCGGCCAGCAGTTGTGTAAGAAATAAAAGCTGAATGAAATGGCAAGTGTAAATAGGTCATTTATCCTTAATTTAAGGCTAAATTTACAGATTTCTAGTACAGATTTTAAAAGTTCTTCTATGTAACTTTTTTAAGTCTTATGAGTATTTCTTGGGCAGTAGGTTGGAGTCCCCAAGTAGAATCCTGAAGTGTATTTCTAACACCTCAGATCACCAATATCAAACCAGAAATATCTCAGCTCTATCCCATCAAGATCAAGGGTTTCTCTTCCCTGGTTCCACAGCACCTGAAGCTTATTGATGTTGCATGTCTGTTGGGTTTTTCTTTAAGCTCCAAACATAATAAGAGAATTTGAAGTGAGGGAAGGAGCTACTACTCAGAAGAGGACAAGAGGCTGTCAGGACACAAAGCAGGGGTAGGGATCTCAGCTGGTCAGTTGCCAGTGAAAGCTGTCCATGTTCTTAACTCCTCCCAGGCATTTCTGCCTGAAACCTGAAGGCATGGAGGAACATTTTGAGTATCAGCCTAACCACTTCCTTTACAGCATCAGGAACCTAGTCGAGGAATGTGACTCAGACAATTTCCTCAGACTTAAAATGAACACCCAAGTGCCTTACTCCCGGCCAGAAGTTAAATGATACTCTTCTCCTCCTGTGAAGTGCCTCCCTCCCTCCCTACTGGAGCTGCTGCTGCAAAAATGCCCCAGGGTATTAAAGCAACTGGTATCAAAGCAGCTGTAGCATCAGTGCATGTAGTTGACAAGATCTTGCCACTGCTTTCCACCCTAGCTCATTCTGACTCATTCTGGTGAGGTAAAGCTGATGATGATAAATTGTATCACTACAGACTGCAGATGGGGAAAAGGCAGGGTGGCAGGTTTCCTTCCCAACCCTTGAAGTGGTTGGTTCTAATTCCAATTTGGCTGTTTCTAGTCTGGTGACAGGTGTTTAGCATGGCTCTGCAGGAACCAAGAATATTTTGGATGTGTTGGGATTTCTGTCTGAATCCTTTCTCTGCCGAGCAATAGTGAACAATGCAGGGACAACAAACTGCTTTTGTGAAGCTTAAGAAGGTGAAAGCACCAGAACCACCTCTGTTCAAGTGTTCTCCACTGAAAAGCTGCAAGTTTTTCAAAGCTTTCACTTGAAATAAACACTTCATGTTAAGCTCTTTGAGGGTAGGAATTTCTGTTACCTCTGCCATTAATTGGCACTGTAGCTCTAGATGTTGCTTTTTGTTTTAGGAAGAAATGGTTGAAGCAACCAACACATCTTTCTGTTGACTAAACAAAATCCCTCAACCTGTCTTTCTGGAGCTTTTTATTCAGCTTTACTCATCTCAGAGGACAAGCATTATGTGTTTTTTCAGGTCTGAAAAGCCCAGGGAGCTCTCTAGGACATACAGCGTACAGGGACAGGTATAGCTGAACTTAAGTCATTTAGGGCAAGAACTGGAGCCTCTTTTCGCAGGTGGACCTTCAGCTGCCTTGTCAGAGAACAGAGCTCAGTGTACTGTGCTTTTGCAGCACAGCCAGAGCAGCCATACACCAAATCTACAAGGTTTAAAGAGAAATTCTTAGCTGCACCTGTTCATGGAGGTGCCCCTACCACTACCTTGTCCCAGGAAAGGTAGGGAGAGGCAAATGATTAAAAAGTGGGGTTATTTCTCTTTCTTAGCAGCATTAGCAGAGACAGGACTCTTTTTTTCAGAATGTGTAAATATTAAAAAAGAACATTAGAAAAAGAGCCACATTTTTAATTTTTTTAAAAGAAAACAACTGAATGAAATACATCATTCCATAAATAATAGTAGCAGCAAACCCTCCCATCACTCTAGGTGGTAAAAGGTTTACAGCACAAGAAGTGATATATACTGTAAACACTGTCTGATCATCTGTAAGCCTCTTCCTTACTGAGTCTGTACAGTCTTTACCTCTTCACCTGCTTACATGGTCTAGTGAACTAGAGTGAGAAGAGGCAATAACTGTTCTCCAAAAGCCGATTCTTTATTTTCCGTCATGGGATAATTGCTTTGTCTGCAAATGCTGATTTCACTCACTTTCTTTTTTTTAATTATTTTTAGAAGGAAACCTAAGCATTGACAGTCCTTGCTCTGTGCCAAACTACATCCTTCAGTTAAAAAGTGTCAAAAAGAAAAATGCATGGTCTGCTACCACCATTTTTTTGTTTGTTTTTCTTATTATCATGGCTTTGGCAGTTAAGGAAGTTGGCTTACAGCTCACTGCAATCACTTCACTTCTGGTTTGTGGCTCTTTACTCACAGGGCTATACAAGGTGTGTCATGTATCCTGGCACTGGATGGATTAATCTGAGTGATTTGGAAAAGAAGTATGCACAGTGTGTGTGAAAAAATCTCCTTGCCTCACCTTTCCTTCTTAGCAACTGTTCACTTGTACATGCATGATCCATTTGCATTCAGTGTTCTGGCTAGAGAGTTTATTAAGCGGTGGTAGTGTGGAGACCAAAATAGAAGGAAAACTCCTCATTTGACATACGCTGTTGACTGGGGAAACAAGGAAGAGGGTTTTTTTTTCCTTCCCCAGTTTTAACATCGAAGAAAACTTCCCTCTCTCTCCTCTTCATTTGTGTCCAGAGAGGGCATCACCTGCTGAATAGACTCCATTGTTAATCCTACAGTCTTCAGTCCTCACAGAGTCTATTAATTCCTCCTCCGAATCTTCCTCCTCTGGGGCTGACAGGCTGGATGTGGGGCCTTTACATATTTTTAAGTGGCGAGTGAGGTGGTATTTGGTTAGATAAGCCTTAGAGCATTTTTCACAGACATAGTCCCTCTTTCCTTCATGTGAATTGAGATGCTTCTTCAGGTGATTTGTCCTCAGAAACAGCTTGTCACACTTGGGGCACTTGATCTGCCGTTCTCTGCAAGACATAAAAAAGTTACAGTTTGCTCCTGCCGCAAGGCAGCTGATACTGGATTAAATAGTGGGTTGGTGGTGACAGGAAGAGTGAAAAGGTCAGTCTTACTCCTAAACCTTACTTTGAATATACTTGAAAGAGAAGCAGACCCAAAATAACAGCACTACTGCAGCACTAAAGTGTTAATACTGCTCAGTTTTCTCTCACATAGTGTATGTACACCAAGCCTCTTCTGTGCTCCCCCGTCCCAACATCATTGGCAAAAGTTAGGCTTTTTGGATGAACTGCTAGCTTGCAACCAACTGTTTTTCTTTCCTGATGGTAAATTAAAGAAGAAAGAATTCTACATGGGGTTTGTTTGTTTATTTTTTGAGTAAGAGAGACCAAGCTCCAGTTAAGCTCCATGTTTTGGCAAGGGCAGTGATGTTGCCATGGTGGAAAGGTCAGTCTCCCTCCTTCCCAACCCTGCATAAATGCATGGGGTAAAAAAGAACAAAAAAGAAAACAAAGCTGCTGAGTGTTAATGCTCAGTCTGTAAATGCTAAGCAGAGGCTTACCAGACTGCAACAGTCGAATTCTGTAGATGACTGTGCAAAACACCTCCCAGCAGTAGTGCTCCTGGCTCTGGCCACTAGAACAAGCAGCAAAGCAAGTCTGTCTGCCTCTCACTTGTTCATGCTAGCTGCACTATGCTGTCTCCTAGGCAGCATGGCAGAAGCAGCAATCGATTCCAAGAACCAGATGCTGAAAACGAAATAAGCAGAGGGACTAGCTTTGGGCAAGCAGCCTTTAAGGGAGGACTTTAGTTACTCCACATCCAAACAGGATGGAGAGAGTCTCACAGCAGAAGGAAAGACCTGGCCTGGCAGAGAGCTGGGGGGCTAGGAGAGACCTGTAGGTAACTGGAGGACCTGGGGGTGAGGATCTGCCCCAACCATGGGCATCTCCTTGCAGGAGGAGACCAAATGCATGAAGGGAGACCCTGGGGGGAAGTAGGACTGGGGAATGGCTGCACGCTGTCCCTGGTGCAAAGACAGGGAGGCTTCACTAACAAGCTACTTGGTGAGAAGAGCATTTGGGAGTTTATAATTTTTCATGGTCACGTTGGGATGTGGAAGCAGTTCTCAGCAGAGAACTAAATGTAAGTCAGTCAACTAACCGCTTCTCTCTTCAAAATGATGAACACTTCAGAATGCTGCTGCACAAGACAAGGTACATGTCTGGAATTTACTGTGTCATTAAAATACTGCCAACACTAGAATAGGACAACTTCAGACAGTAACAAGGAATTTGTCCAGATTGACTCCCCTGTCATTTTAGAGGATAAGCCTATACTCCCTAGGCCAAACTATTTGGGTTTAAACTAACAGAGTGTAGATTTAGACTAGCTATAAGGAAGATACATTTCACAATGAGGGTGGTGAACCACTGGCACAGGTTGCCCAGAGAGGTGGTAGATGCCCGATCCCTGGAAACATTTCAGGTCAGGTTGGACGGGGCTCTGAGCAACCTGATCTAGTTGAAGATGTCCCTGCTCATTGCAGGGGGGTTGGACTAGATGACCTTTAAAGGTTCCTTCCAACCCAAAGATTCTATGATTTGCAAACTGGAGATTCTCTCTTGGGTTGTTCAGCTTCATTGCACTGGCCAGTCCAACACATCCTGTGAGACCACTTACTGTGTGTGAGTGAGTACATGCTGCTTGAGGTCCTGCCTCCGCATGAACAGCTTTTCACAGTAATCGCACTTCAGATTCTTCTCCCCTGTGTGAATGACCATGTGCGATTCCAGGTGAGCCTTCTGGGTGAACGATTTGTCGCAGAGGGTACAGCGATAATTCTTCTGACCTAGGATTACATATGTACACCCACAAATTGACAGTCAGCACCCCAAGAAATACAGTAAGCAGACAAGCCTGACCACTTCTGAAAAATAAAATTTTACCCTGAAGAAAGGCAGATTCTTTGTGAACAGGACCTCTTTCCTCCTGCAGTTCCTTCAGACTCAGCATAAGAGCCTACCTAGTTATAGCTGAGATGATTTAGCTATGCAAAAAGCATCTGACTTCATTTGTCATTCCCAAAGCTTTTCATCCCCCACCCCATGCCCACAAGCCAAAAAATCCACTTCACATGCTACTGTTTCAAACCACTGAGCCCTTCATGTGATGCACTGTTCTGCACTTTGTCCTAAACACTATTGATTCTTCTTCCTCCAGTGCTTGTGGTCAGTCAGCCTTTCCTGTAAGACAGGCTTTCTGCTTATTGTCTACACCAACTGTGCCTGCCTCTTCTGCATATCAAAACATCACCAGTAGACTTGTAAGTTTTCCAGCAAAGGGATTCAGGCAAACACTTAGCAAGACTAGGCTTATGCAAGATGAATTCTTGAGTAAAAATAATGGTAGCTTCCTTTTTAATAGTAACCATGGTAGCCATCTAGTTACGGCACATTAGTACATCCCCATGTCCACTCATTTCCCACAAGAACAGTATCTGATGCCTTTCTGGAGCCTGACCACATTTGATGCACTGCACTGCCTTTGTCTAGGAAAACAAGTTCTCTTATCGAACAAACACACAGGTACAAAGCTTACTGGCTCTTTGGTAACTGCTGTGGTTTATCCCGTTTTTCTACTTATCTGTAGTTCTTCCACTGTTCTTTGCCAGAAATAGTTCAAAACCTGTGCACACCGCTGAATCCAGCCTAAGAAGTTTGAATACCACTTACATCCCTATCCCACTGACTATTCTGTTGTCGTGTATACTAAATTTGTACTTGGTAAGTTTATTAAAACCCCTCACTACTGAGCCCACTGCTTCCTATGCTTGACTCAAGTGCACTAACTCCCAGTTCTATTCCCTTTCCAGTTTTGTGATTTGCATTCTGTGATTCCCAATAGCTATTTCAACCTTCCTGAAAAAAAAAGGAGGTAAAAATATCCACACTGTCTATTGCTGGCCTTCAACCTCTCCCCTATACTCACTCTGTTAAATCCATGCCTTTTTGTATTTCCTGTCTTCTTACACAGCTGAAAAATCTTTCACTATTTGGTTTTCCTCTTTTACTGCTCATTCACTGATCTGCTGGCAATTCTCCCTTTATCCCTAAAGCCTCCAGTGATATCCCACATGCCCACAGAAGTCAACAGCATGTTCAGACTTAAGTTTCGATGAGTGACAGAGCTGAGCCTTATCCACATCAGTCTGACCCCACAGTCACCAATTTCAGTCTTGCGCTCTTTCCTTAAGATGAAAAACAATTCAAGTAGGAAAGAGGGGAAAGATCTCAGCCCCATATTTAAGTGGACAACTGCCCACATTACAAGCTCTCAAACCCAGTTGGCTTTTTCTCATGAGCAGAAGATAACCCTTTTTTTATCATAGCTGCCAGCACTGAATCTGCTAGTGGAACAAAAGGTTTCTGCCTCCCAGATGAAGGCCAACACTTCTTCCCAACTGTAATCAACTTCAACTCATCACATGCTTTTAGATGTGGCACAATCAGCCAGAACACAGGTCTATGTACCTTCTAAGCACCTACACCACTGAACCTAGCGCGGTCCTATCCCGGCAATAGTTGGGGTCAGCATGGACTAGAGATCATTCCTATAGACAGTCAGGATGCTGCTACTCTTAGAAAGGTAGGTCAAAGGAGACAATTCTCCCCCTCTACTCCGCTCTGGTGAGACCCCACCTGGAGTACTGCGTCCACCTTGGGAGCCCTCAGTACAGGGAAGACATGGACCTGTTCGGGTGGGTCCACAGGAGGGCCACCAAAATGATCAGAGGGATGGAACACCTCTCCTATGAGGACAGGCTGAGAGAGCTGGGGTTGTTCAGCCTGGAGAAGAGAAGGCTCTGGGGCGACCTTATTGCAGCCTTCCAGTTCTTAAAGGGGGCTTATAAGAAAGGTGGGGACAGGCTTTTTAGCAGGGCCTCCTGTGACCAGACAATGGATAATGGTTCTAAACTAAAAGAGGGTAGATCTAGACTAGCTATAAGGAAGACATATTTCACAAGGAGGGTGGTGAAACACTGGCCCAGGTTGCCCAGAGAGGTGGTAGATGCCCCATCCCTGGCAACATTCCAGGTCAGGTTGGATGGGGCTCTGAGGAACCTGATCTAGTTGAAGATGTCCCTGCTCATTGTAGGGGGGTTGAGCTAGATGACCTTTAAAGATCCTTTCCAACCCAAAACATTCTACAATTCTATGTTTCTAAGAGCTTAGATTTATGGACACAAGCTATGCCCGCTAACTGGCCAAAGGATCAGAGAGAACGGGTCCTGCCCCAATGTTTTACTAGCACAGGCATCTCTGTGAAGTCCCCAACTCTTACCTGTGTGTATCTTGAGGTGTGTCCGTAGGTTGCTAGGATCACTGAAAGCTTTGCTACAGAAATCGCACTTGTGTGGCTTCATGCCCATGTGCCCCATGAAGTGGACGTGAAGCTTGGAAGGGGAGATGAAAGCCTGGGGGCACATGGAGCACTTCCACTTCCTTTCCTTGCCATGGCCTGGCCCATGGCTGCTGCTGTGCCCCTGGCTGGGAAGGTGGTTGTGAATATGACTGCTCAAATGGGCCTTGAAGTCCGCATAGGAAGCACATTCCTTTCCGCAGTGGCAGATGTGCACATCTGGATGTTCGGGGACACCTTTAGGCACAAAAGCATCACTTTTAACAAGGACAACAAGGCCTAACAGAGCGTGAGCCATGTTAACACTTTGCCTGTGGCAGCAAAGCCAGCTGCAGTTATTCACTCCCATTCCTTTCAGCTCCAGTGCTTGCTTTTCACCTCTTTTATGTAGGCCATTTCAAACATTTTGAGGGGCCAAACTTTGGAATGGTTGTGAGCACAGCTCCACCAAACCTCAATTATCACAACCAAAGGTGGGGGAGGATAGGAACATCTTCAGCTACTAAAACTCCCTTAGTACCAGATGGATAAACAGAAGAAAAACAGCCCCTTTTCTTTGAAACTGCTGTCTTCTTTTACTCCTGATCAGTGGAACTAGATAGTGAAATACTCCTTTTAAACGATGGTACTCCTGTAGTCACCCCTAGGAACTGAGAAGGAATATAATGCACTCCCAAGTCACAGTGCCCAGAGATGGCACTAAAAGGGAATTCAAGCTGTGTACTCCCTGCAAAGCCAAAAAAGATGAGCACTTACTTACCAAGCTGTCGTGCATAGTCCCGACTGTAATAGAATAGAAGCTCGTGTTCAGGTGGGATGTCCCGAGAGGTGCAAAAGTAAATTTTTCCATCGTGAGGATAAGCTACCAGATTCTGCTCTTCCCGGTTCCTAAAGCAATAACAAGAGTTATGAAAAAAGGTCCTCAGAAATAATGACTTTTTGAGACAGGAAAATAAAAAAAGGAAATTCCTATAAATAGGTAACGAGAGAACCTCAATGCCTGTCAGCACATTATAAAAACTTTCATGTCTGTCACTTCTGTCCTTCTTTATTAAAGGAAAACAGGACCTTGAGAGCCAGTCTGCATCACCAAATGATATATTTTTTCACACCACTGTGATATCTTGCTGAGAAAATTATTAATACACATTGGAGTGGGCTGAGAGAAGAGAGTTTATGATCTTTTAAGCAATTTCAAAAATATATATATTTTTCATATTAACATCCTTAAAAAATAGAGAACACATGAGGGAGAAATAAGTATCAGTAAAGTCTTAAAGGAAAATTATGTTCAAAAATAACTCTCAAAAAGCATTTCCAAGATGTGATAATTCATCTTCTGAAGTTGTATCTTGCATATGTTTGTTTGTTCCCAGTACCTGAAATGAGCAAAAGCTCTGCCCCACAGCCCCACTCCTCTCCAGTGGGAGATGAAGCATTAACTTCTTGACCCCTGCATATGGGAGCAATGAAATGAATTGCAGGGGAAACCTACTTTGTGTCACAGAGCAACAGGAAAGGTTCAGCCTTTTCCATGGGCTGTGTATGGAGCAATACTGAAGCCAGACTGCATAGTTTTCATTGGAGGCTCCACAAAGACAGCTCTTGTGAGCTGTAAGAGCTTGGAACTTGGTCAAAAGAACCCAGGGACACTTTGCTAATAAAGTTTTAAAACCAAAAAGACAATCAACATCTTCACTGATGTATTCCAAAGGAATGGGACAGAGGCAATAACAAGCTAATACACAGTAAACTAATACAAAAAGAGCCTGGTTTAAAGCTTTACAACAAGGGTAACAAAGTATGTGGGCAGGTTTGGAGCTGTTTTACTACAGCATGCGTACTGGTTTCCCCATAACACTCTCCACTGGGTGCCCTTTTTCATTCTCCCCACCAGTCCGAGATGCTCAGGATAACTCCTGAAGGTCCCTTGGTCGCGAGCTCATTACCCATCTGGGAAGTCCGTGCAGCAGTGCACATTCTCCAGCACAGCCGCCTATGAGCCTGCAGCTCAGACTCCAAGCTACATAGCACAGTACAGGTAGTTCTCACCTAGCTTTGCGTACAAACATCATCCAGTTACATTCATTTTCATCAGTTGTAATGATGCAGAACTCCAGGACACCATTGTGATAGATCTACCAGGAAAAACAAAAGCTATCTTAGGACAAAACATAGCAATAAATGCAGTGGAAGCCACCTTCTTTCTTTAAGAGAGGATGTGTTTACCTAGAACGAGCCAGGAGGTCTCCATTGCCATTGCCAAGACCACAGCCCTGTTCTTACTCCATATTTTCCCCTTCACACAGGAATCTTGACCTCTCTGCTACCCAGGAGGCTAGAAAAACTGATTATCAGCATCTTTCCCACACACCACCTTCAGCTCCCAGCAGAAATGCATTTGGCTGCTTTCCTTACAAGCCAAGTTTTGTGAATAATAGTATCTGGGCAAACAGTACATGTTTTATTTATATAGATCAATACTACTTCCTGAACATGAAATGATGTGAAAAAGAAAGCTTTAAAGCAGCTTTCCTAAAACAAATCCTTCATCACCTGGGGGAACCTTCAATAAACAATGATACAAAACAAACAAACAAGTGCTGCCTAGTAATTCATATACAATCTCTGCTGCAACTCCACACAAATACTGGAAACCACATACAGCCCTTTGAAAGAAAAGGCATTACAGTTCATTGTACTTCAGGATTGATTACCAGCATTATTACCTGGCATACAGCTCTGCTATGCTGATATTAAGTATTAAACAATCAAACCGCATTAATTTTCATTTTTGGCAAGGATGATAATGTTAAAGCTGCTGTGTCATGCAGTGGCTTTCCCCAGATAAAGGCATGCCTGCAAACCCTGTGAGCTATAACATCCACTGACCTTCCAGATGTGACTAGCTGCTTTGTCTGTCCAGTCAGCCACCTCCAAAGAATGGCTCTGCTGCCCAATCAAAGGTCCAAAACAAGTCCTTACAGGAATGGTTTCTCGTGTCCACACACCTATCAGTAGAAGACCAAAATCTGCAGAAATCAATTATTTAAACAACTAATCATGCATAACAAAGAGGTGGAAGGTTTATGAGATAACTCTCCAGGGGTAGTATCTAGGCAAAAGATCATCAAAGCTTCTACTTCACATGTGAAACACACCTAAGGCAGAGACAAGAACCACCACCACCACATGACACTATTGGGAGCCGCTTTGTTTTATTTACAAATATTTATTTTTTTTGTCAAAAGCAAGTAATTTACTTTTTAGTAAGCTATAAAACTAAGATCCTAGCCACTTGTACCAATTAAAGTTTTCATGGCACTTTCTGCAGAAGCAGAAAATACTAGTTTCAGTAACTACATTTCGCCTACCTAATCCCCAGGAATTTCCAGAATTGTTGCTGGGCATTGTTAAGCAGCTTCTGCATTTCTCCCCAGAGGCAGCTGTATTTCTGTCATGGGCAGAGGGTTTCCTGCGTGTATATTATTTATTATTAAACATTTATATATATAGGTCTACATGAATACACTGAATAGCTTTTAGGAATAAACTGGAAACTAGTGCAGCTTGAAAAGAACAGATGTAATCTACTCTCAACAAGCAGCATCGCTAAGCAAGCCAAATAATCACATTCTTCTCTAGCCTTCAGATCCTTAGGGTATTGCACTGTACTCTTCGACTTCCAGGTGACAATGGTGTGAAACACAGTAAAAAGGTCCACATCCAATGACAAGGTCACAGTCTACATGCCAAATGTAAGGGGGGGGGGGAAGAAAAGAAGAGGTACTCGTGATCAATTCTCCAGTGAGAGTATCCAGAAGACCCACAGGTAGCATAACAAGCTGATGAACAAGCAGACAGAAATATCCTCCATTATTTCTTATTGTTACCTTCCCCCAAACTCCAATTGCTGTAACATTTCCTTATCAAAGCTGTGCCTGGGCTGTTTAGCACACAATAAAAATAAACACCATACCTTGCTTGTGCTTGATGTTATCAAGCGTTTCAGTAACGGTCTGTGGCAGCACCCCTAGAGTCTAGCTGAAGTCTAAGCAGCAACCAGAGGACAAGAAACTCTTGCACAGTGTAAGTCAGGGTGATTACAGAAGAGGGAACCACCTCTCTATCGCAGTGTTTCTTTCCCACATTTAATTCCCTATGGTTTTTGATTTCAGACAATGAATGTATTTTAAACTGCTGCATAGAAATATAGAGTAATCTGATTCTTACCCACTTCAGCTCCCATGATAGACTGCCGGAGGACAAGCTGCTTAGGGAGAGAAAGCCTGGCTCGACTCTCTATTGGGGTGTCAGGGACAAAGGTGACGGGCCCATGATCTGGGCAGTCCGATGGATATGCCTTGTCACACAGTGTGCACCCTGCAGAGAGAAGAAGGGACAACAGGGGTTAAAAAGATGCCACAGACCCTATGGTGCAATCAGCTCCTTGCCAGTATGTTTCAGCTCAGCTCCTGCCAAAGGCTGCTTCTATCTGGTCTAACTCATCTGCTTTACTAGCTTTTACTGAGAAGAACATAAACCATATTATCACAGTCAGATGGGCACCGACTTACACGTCACTGTTCCTATCCAATTCAGATCAAACACGAGGATGTCCACTTGCCTTCCTGATAGCAAATTAATCACCTAGACTCTTCCTACAGGGGCAATCTAGCAATGGGACAGAGTCCACTCTTCATCAAAACTACTGCAAAATGGATGGTAGTCTCCCCAGCTGGCAGTAATGCTTCTTGGCAGAAGAATCCAAGGCATACCAAACCAAACCCTTTCTAACTGGTTATGGTTTTGGAATTTACCAGGAACACAAGAGTTTTCTTGCATGTAGAACTTCAAGGATATTCATGCAAAGGAACAGCAAGGTCTTCTAATTTTTTTCCAATTTGAATGCACAAATCCCCTTATTTCCATTTAAATTCAGAGAACATGCAAATCTTCACAGCAGCAAAAACCTCACCTTGCTGCTACTTTTGAAGGACCAACTGCAATAAACTCATAAAATACTCCTCTGTGGAATACCACTGAGTGGAACAAAAACAAAAGCCCAAGAGGAATCAGTAGCATCACTTTCCCAATCTGTCATTCAGCATAAGTACTGCTGAAAAATAAACCACTAAACATGATCCGTTTAATAAATTTGGGAAAAAGTACAGCATAAGATGCTCTCATCTAGAAAAATTACATAATTTTAATTTTCTGTGAATGGAGCAACCAACACCTACTCAGCAATTATCTTCCTGAAAAGTCATTCTTCTGAAGAAAGACGGTCAGCTAATTAAGCAGGTTCTCCACAAAGACCTTCTTTGGCCTCTTGATGGCCCAACTCCAGTATAAAAGCCCTATCACAGAAGTAGTCTTCAGCAGACATGAACAGCAGCTCCAATTATTACTTTGTTTAAAGAGATTTTTGGAACACTCCCTTAATACATCAGGGTACCAGAATCAGAAGCCATACAAAGTACAGTTTGAGCAACTACACAATTACAGATAGAAAGGTACTCAGAAAGGTAGAGCCTATATAATTGCTTCATGTGCACAGGTGACATGTAGGAGTACAGCAACCCGACCCAAGTAATTTAGAACAGTTCTTTTTAAGCATTGCCTAGCATACACCACTTATGGGTCTGTGGACTAGCCCCAAGGAGAGTCAAAGAGGAAGAAAAGCAAATTCTTGGCATGTGACACTTCTACTTGGAAAGACTTAGGGATTCATACATTCTTAAGAAACTGAAAATAAAAATCCCACATTCTACAGGAAGCGAAAAATACTGTTTCCTTTCCATTCCTGTCCTTGCCAAATAATGAAAAAAAAAAAAAAAAAGAAAAATCACAGTGATTACTTCTCTGATTTGGGTACCCAGAACTGTAAGCAAAGATGATCAAAAAAAGGGCTTAACTTAAACTTAAAGGTTTCACAAACATTTAGGACTGCAGCAAAGGCACACTTTTTTCTTCCCACTTAGGAACAGTGTAAAAAGTTTTCTGAAAAAGGCCCTGACTCCTGCCTTCTAAGTGGGGAAAAACCACCAAGAGGCTCTAACACAACTCCTCCTCCTTGTTGTTACCTGTCCAGACACAAATTCATGTTTTATTCAGGAGAATTTTAAAACCAACAAAAAAAAGTTAAGATGTAACCCTTCCCAAGTCAAGATCTATTTTGCAAATCACATGAAAGCACTAGGCATGCAATAGCTGTTAGAACATCCTACCAATGGGGAACATCACCTGGGAAACAGCTCTGGATTATTTTAAGTATAGCGACAATAAGCTGGCACATCAAATCTCACTTGGGTGAATAAGAAAAGTGATTTCACCATGCGCATGTTGGATATGACAGTATTTTGATCATTATTTGTTCACCATGCAACAGATGCTTGTAAGAACTTCCGAGTGCATCAGCTGTAAAACTCTTCCTCTAGGAACTGTAAATTGATCATAGTTCTACACCCACATGACTCTAAGTTAGATTTTACTGCACAGAATAAAAATTTTAATTCAAATGTCTGACTAGAAACTTTGCACTAAATTGCACCCTCCCACTGCTAACCAAGGCACTATTTCTTTCCGTTTCTTAAAAAATGTTCTGCAGGCAAAGCTTGTCATAAGGCTCTGGCAGTTGTATGGCCAGATTGCGTGCAAGTGCAGCACTCGGCAATGCTACCACAACTAATAAAACTGAATATAAAAGCTGGCCTTACACTTCAGTGGCGGGAAGCCAGACATACTGCGGGTAGAAGTTCAAATCTCTGTCCCAGCAAACGAGAACTTCAGTTCTCAAACAACACTCCTTGAATGATGACAGGATTGAGAGTGCAATGTCCAGTGCTCCTCTCTTCCTAGGAGATGAACTAACCTCTGGACTGTAGTCTTTTGTTGAGAATAATTAGAAATATTAAAAACTTCCCTCCCTCTCTGCTCTTTTTTTCAGCAGGTCCTATTGAGAACAACATTGTCATGATGCTTGTTCAAAGTTTAATAAAAATTTTGCAAAATCTCACAGTGCCATACTCAACAACTACACCCATTTGATGAAATGTATGGCTTGGGGTGGTCTTTGTTGTTTTTTTTAACAAAGCAAGCAGAGTCATTTGTAATGTGACATTTAAAAACAAAAGTCTCACTGCAAAGGACAGATTTTTCAACCTCGAGGCAACATGGAAGATGGATACAAAGAGAACAATGCTAAAACATCCTATTATGCCTACTTCCAACTACCATCATTTCAGTGAGATTAATCTGCCACAGCAGATGTTCCAACTTTTGTGGACTTGTTAAATAACTAAGATTCTTTCACCAGAGATCTGTAAGACTAACAACAAGAGTCCTGTCATCCCACCAGACAACAGCTCCATAACAAACCCTACCCCAAGAAAGCAGGAAATGCCCACTCACATATGGTAAACAAGGTTGCCATGTTCTCCTTATTCGAATTGGAGTCTTCCATTTGCAGAGAGGATGGTACGAAGGCAAGATTGTCTGCAGACACATCCACGTGACTTGGCCCCATGGCTACTTCCTGATTTATGGAAGACACCGCCACTGGCTCAAGGCTGAGGCCCACTTCGTGCAAGGCTACCGAGTCCAGGGAAGCTAGGTTGTGTGAGGTAGAAAGCGCCACACTCACAGAGTTGGTGCTCATGGCCACAGTATGAATGGAGTCATTTAGTGTGCTGTCCGAAATTCCTGTCACCCGCCCAGAGATGTGGTCGGGCTCCATGACGACAGGGAGTTCCAAAGTGCTACCGTGAATGGGAATGACACCACCGTGTCCCACAGCGTCCGACGTCAAGTTACTCCCCACTGTGTCTACGGCTAAAGGTTCATGGCTCCGGGAGCTGTTTGGGATCTGCGAATGATCCCCGGCTACGTCATCCATCGTAAGCTCCTCTGTCATCCCATCAGTAGAGATGGGGCTGGTTACCCTCGAAACGCTCTCCATAGTGATTGTAGTATCCAGCGCTACCTCGTGGCTGTCACTAGGATGCAGATTTTGAGCACCATGCGTGTTCACTGTACGGGAGTCCATGGAGACAATCCCTGGTTCCAGCCCCACGGTTCCACTGGGCTGGTAGGGATCTAGGGCTGAGGGATTGCTGGAGACTGACAATGCCGGATTGCTATCAACATTTATAGTATTGGGATGGATGTACTGAGGTGGAGGCCTGTCAGCCAAGTACGATAAGATACCTGATAGAATGAGAGGGGGAAAGAGAAGAGAGTGAGATGACATCAGTTTTCAAATCTTGACCAAAAATACCCCACCATCGCAGCATAGTACATTAAGACCTAGATCCTTGAAGACACGCTCTTTATATTATGTCCAATTAAAACCCACTAATTCTAAAACATGGCTCACAAACATATACCAACCCAACACTCTTGTCAAAGTATCATTTGACAACAAATATAAAGCTTCCATCCAACAGAGCAAGTCTCTAGTTATTTGTCAAACTCTGAAGCGCCAAGTTTCTGGCAGCATCTAACCTAGGCTCCTGAGTACAGAGACTGAATCAGAAAGAGTTTCTTCACATTTTAGTTGTAATTCGTCGTTCTCAAGAAATAGTTCACAAAAGATGAAGGACTGCTAGTGAAGTCTAACATTTGATAATCCCTCGTTCAACTTTGCTAGGAGAAGTAGAAACAGTTCTCCAGGATACACCCTTTTTGCTTCAATATTTTAGTTTTAACAATGACTACTTTCTTCTTCTATGACACAACTGTCCATCTCAGAGATCATCAACTGCAATTCTGAAGGGCCACGATAAGGTCTCTCAAAGGTATCATGAGTCATCTGCTCTCTTTCCTCAGATGAAAAGTATGCTGTTTCTCCTAAAACAATAGCCCAGTTAAATTTAAATCAGAAACCCTAACATCTTTTCTGGTAGCTCTGGAAAAATCCTCAAACAACCTTGGAACTTAAGATACAAAGAAACACTAACCTGTATTTACATACTACCAACATCTCTCGTTGGACAAAGCTAAAAAAAAAAAATCCTTCAGAGGAAATACATCAGCACATTCAAGTAAACAGTACTTCCAGTGGAGACAGAAACAGATTTTGCAGATTCTGCACGTTTCTTTTTGGCCTTGAACCCTATAAGCCATTTGTTCTGTAAAAGTTTTCCATTCAAACATGTCCGTTATTACAAGCATGCAAGCATGGAGATTCTTTCTGCAGCATAACCCCATTAAAAATGGCTAAGCCAAGAAATGGACAGTTTAATTTAATCAGCTGCATCAAATATTTCTGCATCCTATGCTGCCCTGTGGCTTGAACAAGAAAGATCCTTGAAGGCAGTAAGATGACTGACAGAAGAGTCCTATGAAACATCAGGCTAAACGTCAAGCAGACTAGAAAGAAAAAATCCATTTCTGCATAAGTTATTCCAGCTCAGAAGAATGGCAAATACTTTCAGTCCTCAAATGCACTGTCTCCTCCTCTACTCTTTGCCCACAAAATGGACAGGCATGTAATGCAATGCGAAAGGTTACTTCTGAGCAACTGGGAAGTTCAGCCGCTGGTCATCAGGTAATTGATGAGATCTGGGCTGCTATATTTCTTTTTCCAACCTAGGCTGAACCAACAACCTTGAAGAAGGTTGTTGACCTTGAAGAAGTTTATCTACCCCCTTCCACCCTGCCAATCTTAGCTACAAAACAAAACAAGGACTACATTTAAAGCTTGAATTTCTGTGTCTTCATATGCTAACATGTAGAATTCTACATTTATACTCTAAAACAGATGTGAGAGAGGGGAATCAAGATAGAAATCAGTATGCCTTTAGAAACTAACCTTGAACAAAAATGAAGAAAATCTATGCTATGGGTTAAAGGGATGGGAAAGAGCCCAAACTCCTCACCTGATGGTGACAAGGATGACACCTTGCTCTTTTGAGCTTTGAACTACTGTAACCTACCATGATGCACATATCAAGTACTGCTTCAGACAACAGGAAAAAAAGCAGCAGTTATCAAACTAAAACAATTTGAGATAGAAACCGGGTATGCCTTGTTTTCTGTTAATCTTAAAAACAAAGCAGCAGGAAGACTGACCAGAGGTTCAGTTTAAGTAGAAAATACCCTGCAATTCGCTCCATATATATACATAGAAACATAGACCTGAAAATAAAGGTGTGTAAATGGCACAACAGACTCCAGACAAACTCCAGGAATTTACAGCTCTGCAAAACAGTCAGTCTTGCCTGCTTCAGGACAGAAACAGGTAGCTCTTAAAAGAATTTCTCTCCCCGTTCCCATCCATCAGCACCAGACCACTTACCAGGTAGAATGTGTCTGAAATAGCTGCTCTCCAGGTGAGGGTATGGTGGTGGAGGTAGGGTGTAGTTTCTCTCTGGTATACCACACATCACTCCTCGATCCCCAATACCCATTGGGAGCATCAGAGACAGAGCAGAGGGCAAGGAACTCAGGGAGGGGCCCAAGTTTGGAATTGCAACAGGCAAGCCTGGAGAAGAAAATGCCCATTTAAATTCAGTGGAGCTACTTGAGCTTATGAACACACAAGCTAACAAAGAGGTTACTAATTCCTCAGAAGCTCCCTATGGAAGTACAGTATGGTACTGTCAAAGTAAGGTGGCAAGCTTCAAAGAAAGGATCACAGTTATCACAGCACTGAGAGGCATGCCTGAATATGGCTACATTTTTTTTCACATTACGTAGGGCCTGCTTCCACTTTACAATTGTGATGGACTTCTGTCTGTGTAGCTCCCTAAAAAAAAGAGCTATGAAAACAGTTTGGCTTTACAGGTGAAAAATCATTATTTTCACCAGAGTGAAGATAGACATAGATGGAGACAGATTTGCAGATACAGTTCGTATTTCAAAGGATTCTGCTACCACACACCCACCCACAGTGCAAACCACCCCATTAGAAAATGAGACTCCCATTAAGGCATAAGCCAGGTAAGCACACATCCCTTTTGCTTTGGCCACATAAGCATTGGTTTATGGCTTACCCATCCCCAATTCCACACCACTTCATTACCTGCTAAAGACATGCCTTACTATCAGAGCAAGCACTGCTACCCAGTTACAAACATTCCCGTGATGATAACACACAGAGCATGAGCTGCAAATACCCTTTGTGGGAGCTTTCCCCATTACCTGGTGCTGGTATGGCGTTGTGAGTGGGTGACGCTGCCAATCCCAAGTGACTCCCCGAGACCGGCAGGGCATTGCTCACAGAGGATGAGGTCAGCTGGTCCATCCCTACAGGACTCAAGTTCATTTCATTCATTCTGGGGAGCAGGGAACAGGGACAGGAGGGGAAAAAGAGAGAAAAACAGAAGCAAGAGCATTCCTGTTTACTGACTGTACTGTGGTGAGGAAGGGCTGAGCAAACAAACTCAAAAGCAGATAACAAACAAAAACTCTGTCTCAGAAAGCTAAGCATAAAGCACATCAACCACTCACACTATGATCACATCAAGATCAATACATATTGATCATATTAGATAGCAATAAACAGGATAAAAAGCCAGTTCCAAAAGACAAATCAGACCACAGCTTTTTCCTTGCCACCCAGAAAACAAAGTGTCACTCCTTATAGTCAAAGCCACTATGATTAAAATATTGTGAACATAGATCAATTTGCAAGCTCAGTGTCACGATTACTCGGGCAACAGCATCTGATTTATATTTCATGACTTCTGGATACCACGTTCACGTTCAAAAACCAAAGTCAGGGGAGAGGAGGGGAAAAGAACACCTAAAACTAGTAATGGACACAAAACATCTAATTCACCATCAGTTCAAACCAGGCCAATAATGACAAGAGTCACCTCTGTGTAATAGCCACTGTGTAGAGTTGCCTCAGTCTGATTCTGCAGACATGGCACATGCTCCTATCACATTACATATCACAAACTGGCACTGTGGATGACATGTTATTTCAGAGCCGTCAACCACCTCTCAAGCTACTCAAGTGGGCACACACCACTTGAGTGGCTGTAGAGCTGTGGAAAGCACTAGACTGCCAAATAACCCAAAAATCCCAGCCTCAGGAGAAACCATGCCAGCTTGGGGCACATCCGTCCTCTGGGGTCTCAAGCTACACATGCAGCCCAAAACAGCCCACAGGGATGGGGACACCAAGAGGACACGGTCACCTCCCCCTTGTCAACAACTCTGCAAGCTCTGCCTGGCCTTAGCTGTGCCCACCCCAGCATGCCTGCCCACACACCAGCTTTAACCAGCGGTTCGCAGGGCCAGAAAGGCCGGCTGCCCCCACAGCGGTCACAACCCTGGCAACGAGACCTAGTGGCCTCCACGCTGACCTGAGCCTCTCACGCGCCCTTTGCAAGCGGCAGGCCCGAGCTCTGCAGTACTGACGGAAAGCTGGAGCTTGGGTTGCCACTCCAGTAAGGAAAGGTACCACTCACCCTGAAAAAAAGGCCAAATACACCAAACTCACGCAAGTTAACCCCAAGATCTGAGCCGCACAAATGGAGTCGCCGACTTTCATCACGTTTCTGCACAGTTTTCACATCGCGTGCTCTCCCACCCTTGTCAACTGGCCTGCTTGCCCCCAGGGACGGCTTTGCGAGGACGGTGCCGAAGGGT
>NW_010561389.1:4944-18601 GCF_000687285.1 Phaethon lepturus | reverse complement strand
TGCCGCTGGACTGGTTCGGAGGGAGGGAGACGGGCTGGGGGCACTGGGAGGGAGCAGGCGCCGGCATGGTTTGTAGCTTCCAGAAGGATTCCGTGCCCGGCCGAGGAGGGGAGCTCACCGCGAAGCGCAGAGCTCGACCCAGCACGCTGGGCTGTTCCAAAATCGCGTGTTTGTGTTTACAGCGAGGCCCTTCGGGAGGTGGCACAGCTCTAACCTCTTCCCATGTAGCTGGAGCATCCCGCTGCTGCGATGCGCTGGTCTGGTTTCGATGAGTTCGGTTCAAGGTCTGGTGCAGTGGCGTTACCTGTACCCCCGACCGGGAGGTCTGCGTGGGGCTTAAACACCACCCGCATGTCCACGGCGGCGGGCGAGCGGGTGATGAAATGGCAGACGTCAGCAGCTGCTGAATGATGTTTGTGCCTTTTAAATGTCTGAGGGCTTTTAAAACTTCAGAGAAACCAAACCTCCTCTGGAAGCAGCTAATGTAAACGACGGGAGTGTGATCGTGCCAGGAGATAACGCCGAGCAAACCGGTGGTTTTTTTACTTAAACCCTTCTGCAGCGCTGCTCGGGGAACTCCTCCTCTGCGGCTTCCTGGGCTTTCTTCTAAAATCTGCTATGAAGACATCTAGATTTCGTATGGTTGTTTTCGTTTGCAGCGTGCCGCATGATCTCAAAACAAATTGAATTCAGCTTCTGTCATCCCCAGCTCAAACCTTCCACATCAGCTTAAGCATATGTGTTGAATGTCAAGTGCAATGCGTGTGTTGCAGTTGGAAGGTGTGTTCAGAGCTGCCGTACCAGGTGCCAGTCTGGAAGTGTGTCCCATGGAGGTAGCTCCATCCATGTCAGCCCTGACTTGAAGGAATTATGTTCTGAAATTCAAAGTTTGCAGCTGAAACACGCAGTGTGACTAACCTCCCCCTGAGTGGGCATCACCTGCTGTCGTTGTGGCCACCTTCTGAAAGTTTTTAATTATGAAACCATTTTGGTGGTAAAGTGGGAAGATCCAGCAACTGTCTCTGCCGACACAAAGGGCTTCCATCACTTTTAAAAAATTTTTTATAGATTTATGTGTATCATCTCCCAATTACAGATCTCCTAGGCAGAACGCACCATATGAGTTGATCTTTCTACTAGCATCTTTGCACCGGATCTGTGCATAGGTGTTACTCGTTTTAGGTGTGCGTTCCCTAGATAGCTTGTGCCAAATGGAAAGAACAGCAAATACCCTCTCCCTCCACCCCCAAAATGTTCCTGAAAAAGTTTCAAGGCTGGTTTGGGTTTAGCTGGCCGTTTTATTATAATCTAATGCATAAAAAAATGGGGAAAATAACACAATCAATATCCATGTCTTTAGGTGTTAGCGCTGCACCATTTCTTAGGGAGGTATTTCTTGCACTCTCTGTTAACTTTACGTTGCTTGCAACACCACTTTTCCTTGTGAAAAGAGAAAATGTTTTAATTGCCATATAGGAAAATCCTATCAGCAATCTGATACATATATGTATTTCATTTATATACACTTCTAAGTGCTAAGATTTTTTCGGTGCTCATTGGATTGAACAGGTGAACAGAGGTATATCTATATACTGAACAGACATATGATCCTGTGTCACAGGGGGAGCTGCCTTGGAAAGCACACCGTTCTGCCTGTCACACGGCCTTTAGGTCTGGTGACTTTAAGCAAGAAATTTAATTTCTCCAGCTACACTTTCCCCAGCTGTAAACTACTTCCTCCTGTAAAATTCTCTGAACTCCTTTCGTGGAAAATGCAATGAATGAGCCAGATGCTTTTAACAAGTCTGTGGGTAATAAACAAGCTTGTATTTTTTTCAGCTTTTGCAATGAAAAGATTTCTAAGGAAGATGAAACAGCAATTTCCAAACTATAGTTTTACTGTTAGCATTGACCTTTTTGTTCTTTCCCTGTGTTTCTCTATAGTACGTTTCGCACCTTATAGACCTCCCGACATCTCTCTGAAGCCACTGCTCTTCGAGGTGCCCAGCATCACCACCGAGTCCGTCTTCGTTGGCCGGGACTGGGTTTTCCATGAGATAGATGCACAGCTGCAGAGTTCAAACACCAGCGTCAACCGAGGTGTAGTGATCGTTGGGAACATCGGGTTTGGAAAAACGGCCATCATCTCCAGGCTGGTTGCGCTCAGCTGCCATGGCACACGTATGAGACAGATTGCTTCTGATAGCCCACATGCCTCTCCGAAACGTAAGTCCAGCAGGACACAGATCTTCAAAAATCAGAGACCTTTTCCATCAGCTTTTGTAATGGTTTTGGCTGAACAGATCCCATTCCTCTTCAGGCCCAAGAAATCAGCTTAGTCTTTATTGCCAAGCGAAGCAAGCAACTGTCAGCAATATTTATACTGCTCCTGTTCCAAATCTACTTTTTGAAGAGTCAAAATAGTCTGTCTCTTACTCCTCTGACTTAGAAACATCATGGGTTTTCTCTGATTGGGAAGACTCCGATGTTAATTGCCAATGTTGTATTCCTACAAATCCATGCAGGTGCATTCTCCTTCCCGTATGGTTTGTTTATCGCAGCTTATCATGGTGTAAACGTTCGGGGTGGGTCGCAAGCCCGTGTAGGCTTGGTACCCAGGATTGCTCTACCTCTTGTGGTCCCATCCAGTTCACATCACTCTGTGCTGACATGTTTGCCGGTGGGGATGACAACCCTTTAAAATCATTGAGCTCTCAGTAAGTGAATAAGATAGCACTAAAAATACTGGGTTAGGTACCTAAAGGATCTATCTTTAGGGATCTAGGTCACTGTATCTCAGTGAAACTGCAGTTAAATCTGTTTACTGGAATCCAGTACTCTTAGCCATGTCGAAATATCTCTGGTGTCACCGAATGCCGGCATGTTGAACAGTGTCACTTGTCAGAGCTAAATGAACAACATGTAGTGAAGGGCAAGGCTTGTTACTATATTTTAACTGGAGCTCTGCAGTGCACCGACTGTATGTCTCCCTGGTCTGCTTAGAGGGAGTGTGGAGATTAGAGAGACTACTGTCCTTAACTGTTTCTGGACTAAAAGCCTGGGTATTTCAGATGAGGAAGCGCCCTGCACAAAGGACAAAGATCCTTGCGCACAGCGAACACGCTGTTGTTTAGTTGCACTCTCGTTCGTCCATGAAGTTGAAAGCTGAACGATTCCTCGGTGTTAGTTATTGGGGTGGCGACCTTCAGAATCAGCAACTAATTTGACTTTTATTTCCTAAAGAGATCACAAGCCCTAGTCTAGCTACAGAGGATAATAATTATTCTGCAAATTTCTTTGGGGTTTTTTTCCCACATGCTGAAAAAAAACCTCTTATGCTTAGTGAAATCTATGTTTAATAATAAATGCTAATCAGGTGACCTGACTATACTACAGCAGTTGTGCTATCAGCATTAGTAAACTGGCATAAATACAGCCTCGTACTCTTAATTCCTCTCTCTGACGAACAATACAGGTGAAGATGGTGTTGCATGCTCAGAATCAAGAATGTGCATCACTGCTAATAGTTTCAGCGTTTAATTACGTAGGCAATAGTCGTCCTGTATTGTTGTTTGCCATTAAATGGGTCACTGTTTGCATTAGGATTTCAAGTCAAGCTCAAGGATGCATCGCAGCAGTCCATTCAGGAAAGTCCTCTGCTAGTACAGACTGCGCTTTTAAAAGGTTCCTAAAATAAAGAAATCGGTAATTAGACATCATCAAGTACTGCATGCCTTAGCGTCATTCAAAAATACCCTATGACTACCTGTGAGTGTAAAAATGAGTGGTTTGAAAAAGTTAACCACAAAGGCCAGGTGAATGGACTGTTGTAGCAAGCTACCAGTAAAGCCAGTTTCTGCTTTGCCAGGCAAAAGAACCAGCTGAAAGGTAGTAGAAAGCAGTTAAACGTGGTAGAGATGATGCCAGTATAATTCACTGTTTGCTTGCAAGCCTCTTCCAGATCCTGGTACTACACCTGCTTCTCTCCCTCTGATTACCTAATGGGCTTCAGATGGATATGTTAGCTATGGCTCTCCATTTATTTATGTTATACAATAGGCACATAATTCAGAAAAATTGTCTGTCTCCACTGAAGAAGGACTCGGAACCAAATTAACCAGCGATTGTTCATAATGAAGGAGGCTCTGTTGGCAGAACTACAGAGCAGGAGAGCACTGAACTAAAATATGCCAAACTTGAAGATAGAGCGTGCCTTCAAGAGTGCACAATTCACTCAATTATTGTGGTTATTTTAAAGTCAGTGAAATTACAGTGGAGAAGATGAATAAGACAAAGTCAACGCTTTATCTTAGCGGTCCTTCCCAAAAGTGCTGCTTCCAAAGGAATTTTTGGGGAACCTCTGGCCTGGCTGGGCGGTGTGACAGCCTCTTGCTGCCTGAAATCCCAAGCAGCGTGTTTGCAGAAGGTATTGTAGCTGCCATGGATGACCCGCTAGGAAGTAGCGGCTGCCTAGTCTGTAATAACGTCGGCCGTGCTTGTCCTGTAGCAATTCATAACCTCTTTCCTTGGGACAGATGCGGATGCAAACCGAGAGCTGCCCTTAACCCAGCCGCCTTCTGCTCACTCGTCAATCACCAGCGGGAGCTGCCCGGGGACTCCCGAAATGCGCCGGCGCCAGGAAGAGGCCATGCGGAGACTTGCTTCCCAGGTACGGAAACATTCATCTCGGGATTTTTTTGGTCCTTGGGAAAACGTCAATTTTAATGGAAGCTGTTGGAAGGTCTCCTGCCTTACGTCACTTGGTGCGCTGGAAAATGCGTGCATTCAAATGCTTGCTGGGAGAGGTTAGAGTAAAACTTCTGGAACAAGTTTTACTACCCTAGGAAAGTTATTTCTGTAAAACAAAATTCCCTTTACATCAAATACGCTCCCCTCTACTCTGAGAGTTTATCTTTCCCGGCCATCCTACTTTATCCTTACAAATGTTATGATATGACATAGTTATCAAAATAATTGTCATTTTTCTCCAACAGTCAAAACAAAATTGGCAAGTGTTTGACCAGGGTTTCAGTTTGAAAAGAACAGGTATTGTATGGTGGGAAAAGGCGCAGACTCTGAGCATTACTGCTGCGTGTGTGCTTAGGAAATTTTTTTGGAAAAGCGTACAAAACAGCTCATAGCCTTTTGAGCGATACACAAATCATTTGCTGTTACGGCAGGAGCGGATTGTATATAACACTATCACTTACTGTAGGTGAGATTTACAGCTTGGATTTTATTGTGTTACTGAGATTTAGCCCTACTTTTGTGTGGTGGGAAGGTGCCATTATATTGCTTTGAAATCGGCCGAGAGGAGGTGAGCAGTTAATGCTTTCCTCTTGCCTGCTCCCATTTTGGAGGGGAAAATGTCAAGCAAAGTCTTTGTTCTAAATTGTTGCTGGGATGTGTTTTGCTTGGCTTTTTGTGCCAGATACTGCCTTGTCCTGTCTGCTTTTCTGCTGCACCCAGATTGCAAGGCAGGGAGCGTGCGATACCTGCGTAAATCAATATTAAGACTTGATATTCTCCTCTTCCACGTGGAGTTCTTGAAAGGAATGCAATGGCCAGATCTGGTTTTGTTCAGGATGCATTAATCATCATATTCCTTGCAAATCTTAAGCTTTACAGACTACCATGAAAGGCCAGTAAAGTGTGCTATCTCTGCTTAAAATACCTCATTGGCTTTCTTCCCCTGAATGCTTAAGTAATTCCGATGGATATGTAATTGATAAATTGATACACTTTCAGTTTCTTCCTGGAAAAGGTAAGGGATATGACTCTTCCAAACAGTGTTTCACATCCTCTGCATAGATCATGCACTGAAGCTTTTTTGCATCTCTTGATCACCGGAGAAAAGAGCAAGAAACAATCTTTATAGCCAGAAATAAAGCAACAATAGATTGTTATACCTTGGCTGCAGTCTCTGTTAGGAAAGGCTTTTAAAGCCCTGCTCATACCCTAGCCAGAATTTTTTTGCAAAACAAATCCTGTATTTTGCTGTCAGAACATACCAAATGAGTTAGGAAGATGTACTACCTCTTGTGCTAGCAGCAGGATTACAGCCCTTTAGTGTGATTGTTAGTCTCTCAGTAAACCTCAGCTACTGTAAATATAGGCAGATTCCAGAAATAACTGTCACTGGCTTCCAAACATCAGGCCTTCATGAAAGGATCAATGCCAAGGCTGATGAGTTGACCTTAGAGTACTTGGAATCGCTTCTTCTACCCGAATAGCTGACACAGCATGCAGAACTTCTGAAACGCTTCATGGTGTTTAGCAAACAGTTCCTGGGATGAGTCAGAGCAGCGGCGGCACGGCTTGATTCAGCATCCGGAGGGAGACCTTGGGTCTATTCCCAGCTTTGCCATTAGCCTTCTTGGGATCCGTGGAGACCAGCATCTCCTCTGCCTGCCTCCGTTTCCCTGACTATTAAAAGAAAAGTGATCCATGCAGATAATGGTCCTTTGGTAGCTGATGCTGGGAGGAATACATGACTAGGTGTTACTTGGTTTTCTCAATTTGGAAGAGCAGTTGTCTTCCTGGGAGTGCTGCAGCATATGCCTAGATGAAGCCCTGCGTTGAAAGAGAGCACATGCTTAAATCCTGATTCAGAGCTTCATTTCCTACCACAAAGGGCAATTTTTCTGAAGGGATAGGAGCTTTTTTGGTTTGTTTGATTTTTTTTTTTTTTTTTTTTGAACTCCATGTTCCTGATGATGATTCTTTATCATAAATAATAATGATGTTTTTATTGCTTCAGAGCTTTTTCCAGAACTGCTGTGCGGCACACTACAAACAGTAAGTTTAATGGATTATCAAGCCTCAGGAAGGGAAATAAAGGCAAATAAAATGGTTTAGAATGTTTCTCAAATTGATAGCTGGAAGTCGTGTGCCTAGTGCACTCTTAGTAACCTCCTGAGTAGTACAACTCAGCATCACTGCTGATGAATACTTGCTGTCAACAACAGATAAATTGATTTGCTTAGAAAGAACCATGCCGTCTGATGTCCTCCTAGATAAAACAAACACTGCCTATTCCACCCCAGCTGTGGTTTTTGAAGTCTTTGAGTGACACCAGGAGAAAAAGGATTACTGACCTGGCAGCAGAATTCAAAAAAATCCATTAAAATAACAGTGCTGAGCTCTTTGTTCTGTGTGCGATCGCCTCGTTCAGAAACTCGATCACACGCATCTAACTTGCCTTTGAGAGATCATGAGAATTTGTTGTTCATAAGAGGCTTTGAAGATGCTGACCTCTTAAACGGAGCAAATACACTGAATGTCTTGATAGACAATAGTAAAAATAGTTGGTTAAAATAATTTAGTTGCCTCATGTGAATGTCTGATGCCCCATTCTCCAACGGGCATTCCTGGTGACAGAGGAAAAGCCTTCACATACACAAGTTAAAGGCTTTCCAAAGTCTAATCTGCAAAAGAAAAGAAGGGGGCAGGTAGGGAGGAAGTGGAATGTCTTTTGGAGCTGGAGGAAGGGAGAGAAGAGCAGCATATTCCTGTATCAGTAGCTGTGGAATAAAAAAAAGATAGCTGATGGCCCACTTAAAACAGTTTTTGTTCAATTGGCTGAAGAAGAAAGAGCCCAAGGAAGTGAGGGAAAGACTGACCCGTAGGGTAGTCTGGTTGGAAGAGTATTTCTCGGACATGTGTGCATTATAGTTGCATTAAGACTAGAGTCAAAATTGAAGTAGGGGGGGAAGTGTTGACAGTGATGGACAACCGCAGTTTTTTAGGAGATACATGAAACACATGTGAGGAGCTAGGTAAGGCTATGTGCAGATGTTCCACCTCTGCTTGCACTAAGCAGAGCAGGATGTTCTCAGGTTGTGCCATGGTCGTCGTGCTAGAGAAAGGCAGATCATTATGAAAGCGGATTAATAATATACTAAAAGGCTTAAGTAATGGCTGGTGCGGGCTCCAGAATGCCAGTGGGAAGCACCTCGTCCCTCTCACCCACTCGGTTCCTTCTGAAAATGTCACTTATCCCAAAACGCAGAAGTTGTGTGCTATGATGACAGAAATGAAAGGTGAACAGTTGCTTTGCCTCCTCTGGATTATTCAGGGTTGTACTTTTCTGTCTGTTTTTCGTGCAGTGAGTGCTTGGGGCCAGGGGTTGCTTTTAGCTCTTGTTGTCAGATGAACAAATCATTAACTGTAGCAGAACATAACCGAAGGCTGCCTAGCAGGAGCTCCACTCGGTCCTGCCATGCTGGAAAAGAGCATTATTTTGTGGTGGTTTTAGGGAGCAATTTGAAGTCATCCATGATTTCTAGTTCATTGTTCACCAGCAAACTAATGGAGAAGAAAAATACTTAGAAATGCGGCAATTTAGAAAATGCGTATCAGGTGTGATTTTTGTCCTGCAAAAACTGCACCAGGAAACAAGCTGTATCCCACTGCTTTAGGAGTTCCCTGAATTTATCGTCACAGCTGGGTTCTAGGAGGAGAAAAACATCAAAACCAGGGCAAAATCCCCTTCCTCCCAGACCTTGCTGGGCAGCTCTTGAGGTTTCTCATGTCTCAGTCCCTCTCTGTGGTCAGAAATGGACTCTTTCGCCACACGAGTACCAGTCACGGTAGGAAGGGTTGGATACTTTTCAGGGTTTGCAGTAGTTTCTCCAGAAAAATTTAGAGAAAACAAGGAGCTTAAAATTGAGATTGCTCTGTTCCTTTTGTCATTTCTTTTCCCAGTAGGCCATCTCCCTGGGATTTTGTAATTGGAAGCAAAGTGATTCCGCTTTGAGAGACTGGCAGAGAAAATACTGGAAGTACAATGATGCCTTTGTACGATTTACCTGGAGCATCACCCCAGCCTGCTCTGGCTGTCCTGTTCCAGCTCCTAGCGATCACTTTGGATATGCCAAGGGAGAATATTTTTAAAAGGCAAAGTTGAAAGTCTTGCTGTTGCACCAGGGTCGTGTCCAAGGTTGTGATTGGCGTTGTGTTGAGGGCAGTTATTTAGACAGGGATAAAGAAGCGTGCCAGGAAACTCGAGGCATCAAGAGGTAAATGCTGTGCCTTCCATTTCCTTGCAAGGAAAATATTAAGTATATGGCAATGTTAATAGCTTCTTAGCAGAGATTTCTGTGAATCAATTTCCTCATTTTAAAGGTAACATTAATCCTCTTGCCGGGAACTGAGCTGGCACAATCCCCTTTTTTCCCTTTCGCTCACGGGCGTCTCCTGCCTCTGAGGAGGAGCCGAGGCAGTGGCTGCTGATGGCCTTCCCAGCGGTCGTGGTGAGGAGCCTGGGGACATGTGTCAGACCCCAGCTCTCAGCAGTGGGCTTCGGAGCGGTCCTTGCTGGGGAGCTTTCTCTGCAGCTTTTCCTCCATGCGCTGTCTCGGTAAGGGTTTGTACCGTAGCATGGAGTAGAGACTTGCAGGGAAGGAGGACAAGAGCAGTTGTCTTGCCAGATCTGGCAAACTCTCAAAAGTCATGAATAAAACTACTCACATTGCAACACCCATCCTCACGCATGCAAATAAAACATAAGCATTTTTGGCAGAACTGCTTGGTTAGTCTTTTGTTTTAATATATATGCATGTATTATGGAAATAAGTTTGCAGGATTGCTGAATTTATTTCAAGTCTGCCCTCCGACAACGAGCAGCCTGCCAGGTTTTCTGCAATGCCAACGAGTCAAGCTAGACTCGGCTCCTTTGCTGCGATAGATATATACCAGCTCTCCGGGTGAGCTAGCCTCGTATAGCTGAATGGGGAGCTTGGTGTGACTGTAAACCCATCTACTGCTCTTTAGTAAACATATTGCTTGATATCACGGAACAACTGTAAGGTGAAACTGGAAAAAAAAAAAGTTGTGAATATGAACAGTAAGGTTTCTAAACCCAAAATCCCATAAAAAGGCAGCACTCCACACCTCTCCCATGTTGCGCCTTGCTTTTTCTGCCTTTTTACTGCTTAATCTTTTATCCATTAAAATACTTCTCGACTTTACTTCTGGCCAGGGGAGTTAGTGACCATCGCTAAGTCACCACGTGGCTGTCCTTGCAGTGCCACCTTTCTGTCTCCAGATGGGCAATGTATAACTTGGGCTGATGCATCTCAGCTGGAGCATGACCTTAGAATCATAGAATCATTTAGGTTGGAAAAGACCCTTAAGATCATCGAGTCCAACCATAAACCTGACGCTGCCAAGTCTACCACTACCCTACGTCCCTAAGAGCCACATCTATACGTCTTTTAAATACTTCCAGGGCTGGTGACTCAGCCTTGCTTGTCCAGAGCTGGTTCTTCACCTCAGAGAAATGAAATGAGAGACTTTCCCACCAACCCTAGCCTGTGTTGAAAAATACTGACCCATAAATACGTGTCCTAGGTGACCTTTGCCTTTCAGCAAGGGGCACCAGCACCGTTCAGAGGTACAATAGCCCAAGGTGAGTTCAGTTCAGCTCAAAGGAATAATCCTGAACTGTGTCCCATCTGGTTAGGGTCACCTTCCCCATTTTCCCTGAAGGTTTTATCCTTTACTCACAGAGGATTTGTAATGGATTGGCTACACAGTTTTAAATAACGCATTGACCAGCTATATTCTTTGGTTTTGTGGATGCTGTGTGGTTGCTTGTGGTAGCAGCACTTAAACAAATGGACGTGAAAGCCAGCTCTGCTGCGCTAATGGGTCGTACCCTATGGAGAGCAGCTGCTGGAGGAGCTATACATCCACTGCATTAGCACACTCAGCTGATGCTGAGCACGGCTGGTGGCTTCAGAGGCTCTTCCCCCCCATCCTCCAAGCCATAAGCCGAAGTGTCATTGTCATTGCTGCAGGCGTATGAAAAGAAAGAGAGTACTCCTACCTTACGTAGAGGCAGAGGGATTCGTTACTTCTGAGCCTCAATGCCCTGCGACACTAAGGAGTTTCAGAGGGCATTTACTGGCATATTCGGCTATGTAAGAGTAATGAATGTTCCCAATAAACTGGGTCACACGTACATGCACAGTCATGTGCGATGCATAAAGCACAGCAGTGCTGATTTCTGTTTACATTACTACAACCAACGTTGTGCGTGGCAAATGGCATTTTGGCAGGTAAAAGCATTACACTGAATTGATTCGAAGCTATTTTGTATGAGTCAAAAAAAGATAAATCTTATTAGGTGCAGAAATAGGATCAAAATACAATGTTGAAGCCCTTTAAGAGCACTGGAGCAACTGGGGTGTTTCTGTGAGGTTGGTCCTTTTAGGAGGGCTGGCGGAATGGCCTCCTGGCATGACACGCTCGCAGAAGGAGCCTGAGAGAAATCACAGCAGAGGTGTGATGTCAAAGGAATGCTTCTTAAATGGAGGATACTCTTCTTCACAAATAGTGCCAGAGAACTGCTTAAAATTGGCCTGTCCTATTAAGTAAAAATAACTTATTTCCCTTGAGCCATCTTCAGCCCCTCTTTCTCCTTTGATGTTCGCCCTGTCCTTCCAGCCTTTCTCATATTACTGTTATCTCCTGCCTCTCCGTACATGGCATTTTCTCTCCCTTCACTCTCTCTTTTCTTTCCCCCCCTTCCCAGTTCAGTCTCTTCTCTCCCTCTGTACTTTCTAGGTGATACACAATCTCTTTTGCGCCTCATTTTTTTCCACTCTCCGTGCCCTCTCTGGCCTCTTTCTCCTGCTGCGTTCATGCAGCTCTTCCCCTCCTCTTCCACTGGCGTTATCTTTGGAATAGCTGTTTTGCTTTTAACATGCACATGTCTTCCTTTTTATTCCAGCAGCTGTTTTCCTAGGTCCTGACCTACATGAGGAAATCTCCCTTTTTTTCTGATTTTGTGGAATTCTTCCATAGCTGCTCAGTTGAGCCCAAGCCAGCTGAAATTACTAGCATGGCCTTGGAGGTCGGGAGCGCAGTTTGCATGGCCGTGATGTAGAAAAGCATTTTGTTGTGGGGAGGAGAGGTGCAGGAAAGATGTACGACGTCTGCATGTCAGGATGGGACGCCATTGCCGAGTCCTGCGTCGAGGAAAGGGGTGGCTGCAGGAGAGAACCCGAATGGAAGGACAGCAGAAAGGGTGGTAGGAAGGTGATGGTTACGTGAGGCCGAAACGTGCAGTGGTTGTGGCAGAAAGGAAAGAGGAGAATGGCTGGTGTTGGAAGGGTTGGGAGAAGGGCTTCCTGAAGACCTACTGGATTTAACACCTAAAGAGAATATGAATGATGTCTTCATAATTCTTCTTTAGCAGTTAAGAAGGTGATGTTTGTATTGTTTCTGAGCAAATGAGAGTTTTGGTGCTCCTTTACCCCACTTCAGCATAGAGGGGGGTTGTGTTGAACGTTGGCTGTGTTCTGTTAGAGGCCGTGCTCTGCCTTCGCCACATCTGGTCTTTCTCAAGCCTTACAATACATAATTAATGTTTAAAAAAAATTGTCTACCAAGAAGCTCATGATAAAGGCACTTCTTTCATGTGTAGCCAGCCAGACTCTCCAAATCATTTTAGGAGAGGAGGCAGTCATTGGAAGCAAAATATACATCGTACAAGTTTGAATTATTTTGAAGCTCACTTTCAAGCGAGAAGGGAAATTATACAAGTTCGTAACTTTTGGCATTTGATGTTTAATATAAACAGCATAATGCCTCAGTTTTTCAGCATGGAGTCGCTCGACTCTTGATCTAGGTGTTACTTTTTCCATCCTTTTTCTATCCTTTGCTGTAATCCACTTCTCTTGCATTAAGGTTGCTTATTGGCGTTGTATACTTCGTATTTGCAATCCAGTGATTTAAATTTAATCAAACTTTAGAGCAAGGAATTTTTCAGCTTCCAACTTTGTAAACGTAATTTAACAAACCTGATAGCTGAAATAAAAGTTTAAAAATTTTGGAAGTCCAATGTGGTGTTTGTAGTGTTTAGTGCTATGTGATGACAAAGTTCAAATTCAAACTACGATTAGAAAAATTAGCCTTAAATTGTATCAGACAAAAATAAATGTTTACTGGTGGCAACATCCAGGCATGCCCATACCTTTGGAAGAGCATGCTGTTCCGTGGTGATTTCATGTATTGTAACACAGTTTCTAGGTAAAATTAAATGTTTAATTCAAAGATTTTGTTTATGAGGAGAGATAGTTGGAAGTTTTTCAAGCAGTTTTTTAAAGCAAGGTAGTTCAATTTACGGAAGATTAATCTTTATTGAGAGCACACCTTTTCCAATTAAAAGTTCATTTCCAGGCTATACAAGTTTTTGTTTTTTTTTTTTTCTTGTATGTACTTCTTGGCTTGTCCAGTTGAGCAAAAGGAGGAGAAGACTAATAGAATTACAGCTAGCGTACGGAGTAGTCATGTCAGATGCAGAGCAAGGTCTGGACATGGTCTCCGGTATCTTAGAAGAGAATGCTAAGCAGTGGAGGTGGTACTCCATCCCTCTTGCTGGATCCTTGAGCAATTAGTAAAGTGAAATAATTGGAAAGAGACCTTCCTCAGAGCATTAGTGGCCAAGTATTAAAGGCGTTCACCTAACACGGGGGAGAAAAGAACAGGCTTTGAACCTGTTTGGGGATGAGCCCAGTCAACACCAACCCGCTGGTCGTCCTGAAGTCTCTTTCATTCACTTCTCATATTAACCCTGGTCTCATTCCCAGGAGTGGAACAGGGAAGTGCTTTGAAACCTTGAAAAGTTTTACAGGATGAGAAAACTCTT
>NW_010561389.1:0-4903 GCF_000687285.1 Phaethon lepturus | reverse complement strand
TCCCACCCAACTCTGGCTGTGTAAGTGAGGAGCCTGATTTCTAGCACCAGGCTCAGCTTACGGCACTGGCTTTTGGCAGTTTCTCTTTGATTTGAAGATAGAGAAAATGTCACGGAGAATAAAAACATCAAGATGAAATTTTGGCGCAGTTGCATTTCTGAGAACATTGTAATGCCTTTCCTTTGGTTGCCTTTCGAAAATCTTCATTGCTTACTGGTTCAGCTTCAGATCCACCTATTAAGCAATGCATTTATCCTGCTGTTTAAAGCTTAGTCAATATACCAGTAAATCCAGTACAAGGACCACGAATGTATGTGAAGGGGCTTAAACTAATTGAGTTGTTACTGTTTGTATGTCCCAATATCTAGCAGTGACCATTAAGGGAATGGGTACAAGGTGTGTCCCCTTTTCCATGACGTGGCTCTTCAGATTCCTGGAAGAAGCTAATTGGCCTCTCGTAAAAAGGAGACTTTTTTTTGTGTCTGCACACGTATCGTGTGGGAAATAAGAGCTCTGCGTGCAGCAATTCGGTTTCTGTTACTGGCAACCTGATATCGAGGGACGGCCGCTTAAGAACTTTATACTGTGGAATCCACAAGTTATAATCCCCAAATAAATAGGATTGTTGAAAAGAAATCACTACCTTTATTATTACTTTACCCCGTGCTGTTCTCTAAGGGAATACGTTGTATTTTAACTGGCTGGTAGGAAAAATTCTGTTAGGAATTTGGAGGTATCCATTAAAGCTTAAGCACATGTATTAGGGCTTGATGCTTGAAATAACAGCCTAGCTTTATCATCACTGTATGCATCACACCTCGTTTTGACTGTGAAAGGAAATTATTGCATTACAACCCATTGGTAATTCCATATATTTCTATTTAAAATGAAAAGCCAGCGCTGAGCCAGCAATGTGTGAGGACCCCACCGCAGATGTTTTCATTTCTCGGTACCATCCTTCGCAGTCACGGGGCTCGGAGGCTGGATAAGCCACCCCGTCCGCCTTGGAGCCTGCGGCAAACGAGGGCTGGTTACTGCAGCTGGGAAGCCAGAAAGGCTTAATCACGGCCGGCAGCCGCGGGCCACGTTTCCTCTGAGCCCACGCGGCCTCCAGAGAGGCCACAGCAGTCTCGTGTGCGCGGTGTCCTCAGATTGTCCTTTCCAGGTTCGGAAATGTGGTTTGTTTTGTAGTATTTCTATGCTGTGCTACAGTGCTCCAGGGCAGTGGTGGTTTTGGTACACAACTGATCCCACCTGCCTTGCCGGGACATTTTTGGGTACTGTCAGTGACATTTGAAAAGAAAACCCAGTGAATGGGAGCTGGAGAAAAGCTTTTCGACCTGGCAGAGGCTCCCACCAAACGGCCAGGCGGTGCCACGAGGAGGCTGGTGCCAGCAAATTATCACTGGGTTTCTGCTTATTTTAATAAGGGGGCAGAATTTAGTGGGTTCTAGCAGAGTTTGAAGAGCTGGGAAAATCATGTGACCTGGGAAAAGAGGAAGGTTTCCTTTTTTTTATTTTCTTTTTTAACGGAATTGGTTTTCTGAATGAAGAGCGGGCTGACGGTGGATGAGTAACGTGCAGTCAGCCTGGCATCCCCCTTCACAGCAGTCCGGAGTTTGCAGGTGCTGCCTTGCTCTAAGGTGCTCGCCCAGTGCTCTCTGCCTGCTTCTACGGAGCTTGGCATTTGAAAGCAGCAGATAAAAAACAAGTTGAAGAAAACGATCACAAGTTATGACTGACACCGAGTCCTTCAACGGAGCTCGGAGCACGGTCCTATCGCTCCCTGCTCAGCGCGGTGCTTCAGAGGCGTCAGTCGCTGTCAGCGTCCGTCTCTGTGAGCAGCTACAGCTTAATTTCATTTATTCCTCAAGTGGCAGGTCCAGTCATTTTTCAGGATCAGTGTCTGTTTCTACTAACTGATTCGTCTGGATTCTTGTCATGGGTAGTTAACACTTGGTACTCTTAAAGACTTCGCCTGCCGGAACACATCAAACTCACCAAACAAAACCCGCTGCTTTTAACAACTTGCCCGACTCCTGTCTGATGAAGATGCATTTTTTTGTTCTTTTTCTCTTCGCTAGGTTGTCGCTTATCACTACTGCCAGGCTGACAACGCCTACACCTGCCTGGTGCCGGAGTTCGTGCACAACGTGGCCGCGCTGCTCTGCCGCTCGCCGCAGTTCGTGGCCTACAGGGAGCAGCTCCTGCGAGAGCCCCACCTGCAGAGCATGCTCAGCCTGAGGTCCTGCGTGCAGGACCCCATGGCCTCCTTCCGGAGGGGAGTCCTGGAGCCCTTGGAAAATCTGCACAAAGGTATCGTCATGACGCTCCCTACGCTTGCCCTGAGCTCCCGCACACCTTTTTTTATTATTACTTTAAAAACGCTGCTTAGTTGCATTTGGGCTTTTAAACAAAGCGATAGGTTAATCCTTCTGCGTCGCATCTCGAGAGCTTCAGGGGAGAGGTGGCATCTGGAGAAACTGAGAATATGCCATCGGGCTCGTTTGGAAGCGGGGGATTAACCACCCCTCTCCTCCTGATGTCCGTTTCAGGGCCATAGGTGAAACGCTGAAGACAGCCTGCCTTGGGCTTTCTCTTTTCTTGCCTTCTTCCAAACGTGGCCTCGCAGTTCTGAAGGTGAAAACAAGCAACAGTTTCCATGCACAGCTCTGCTTATGGCAGTCTGTTCAGGGGGTTGAATGTTTTCCCCTTTCCCTGCTATTATTTAGTGGGCTTTTGAGAATTTGAAGTTTTCACCAAAATTGCTGATACCGTAAAAGTCTGTAGATACACTGTGTAAAGCTTCTAGGGGAACCGGTAACGAGCCTTATCCTGATTACGGACTCACAGCTTGGGTTTTGCCTCCTTTCCTTTCTTTCCTCTGCAAGATACAACTAATTCGTCATGACAGTCGCTAAATTTAAGATCTTTGCTCGTTGCTGTGAGAACTGTCAGAGCGTTGCAGAGTTCAGGACTGTTGTCCTGCAAAATGATGTTTATTAAAAGAGCCTGCTGCAAGTTGGCCACAAAAATAGTTCAGATAATTTTCTCTTACCACCCTACATAGGACAGTGTAGCAGCCAACATGAAGCAGATGCAAATTCCACCAAATTCAAAGCCCCGTTGATCAAATCAGCTCTGCAAAACACAGTGTCCAAACTCTGAGCAGCAGCATCTGGGTCCAACACGCGTGGTTCCACCAGGCACAAAGAACACGTAGCGCCAGCACCGCTCGACAGCAGTTGATTTTCCTGGCACGGAGAAATGTCACTGTAGGAGTAGCATGGCTACTCTTCCCTACCAACACTCTTGGCAAAAAAAAAGATACGTTTAGGAACTGCTGCTCTAAAGGAAAATAATTCGTGGTTATTACAGTAACTCCTTGGGAGGTATTCCAGGTCTTGAGTTCAGAGCATTTTGGAGGATGCTTATTTTTCTTGCCAAACAGGTTGACCCCCATCTGTTGCTAAGTTCTGGGGGGTGGAAAAATTTTATATAAAAGCGCCTTTTTTTTTTTTTTCCTCTCGGGCTCCACTCAACGCAGCTCCAACAGAGCCAATGAACGGTACTCCCATCTTTCAACCTTGCTGCTCGAGAGTGCTGGCAAGCTTATTTGCACCAAGTGTTTTGTAACAAAATGAACAGTGTCTGGAAATTGGTTTTAAAATATATAACATTTAAGACTCTGTAAATATATCAGCAGGTCTTTTACAAGATGCTGTTGAAGCTTTAATGCTACTGGGACAAAATTATTGTGCAGCCGTTAATGGTGAATGTCACTGAGAAAGTTAGATTCATGTTTCTCAAATATATTTTTTTTTTAATCTCAAGGAATCTAAATAATATATAGGAGAACAAAGTTCTGATTCTTCCCCTATGCCCTGCTTTCTCCTCTCTCCCTCAGGCTTTGAGAAACATGAGATGTGGGTGTAAAACTCAGGCACTATATTCACTCCAAGATTTGAGAGAGCCATAAGTGTATTTTCTAGTGTAACCAATAGTCATACTGAGAATTTAACTGAAAAAGGATTTATGGTAATTTTAATGCAAAATATGTGTTTTTCATGTGAATTTTAACAGTATGTTAGGAAATATGTGCAACTTGGTAATGTAAGGCAAGGCAAGATGGGATTTCAGTGCTCAGCAGTACCAAACACAAGGTATTTACGCATTTCTGTTCTCCCTGGAACACAACAGAGATGGCTCATGTCATCGATGAACATGTTGTGCTGGGTTTTTATAGAAAATTTTCTGATGCCATTTAAAGTCAAAGCAAAAAGCTAACCTGCTATTGGGAATACTGAGCTTTTTGATAGCAGGATTTATCCATAGTACTTTACAAAGGAGAGCAAACTTTATACAGATCAGAATTCGTCGTACATGTCGGTAACATATGCCAACAATAGACTCAAATGTCCCATTCCCCCCGCATTTTTTAGTTTATTAGGCAAGGTTACCTTTGAGAAGATCCCACTCGAGCTTAAGATGCAAGTCCAAAAGAATCTATATCATTGGTTATACAGCTATACTCAGCTCTCAGAGTCTGATGTAGAAACACTGACTTCATTGTCTGCATCAGTTTGGTTACTGTTACCACCAGCAGCAAAAAAATCCTGTTTAAACGTCCATGATTAGCTTTTTGTAGGATCTTTTTTATTCCCCCCAAGTTGCTTATAAAAGCAGTTTTGGCTACAAACTTCTGATCTTTTACAATACTGGAAGTTCGGAGTCGTTTTGAACAAGTCTCTGCTGAACAGAGGGTGTTACCTCCAAAAAGTTGAATGAGCTTCCCCACGCATGCGGACTGATGACTTACTCTCCTCAGATAATAGTTTTGCCTGTGAATCAGGTTTGCTTTTCACAGAATCCCAGAATCGTTAAGGTTGGAAAAGACCTTTAA
>NW_010561388.1:0-13637 GCF_000687285.1 Phaethon lepturus | reverse complement strand
GGGGTTGTTGTGGCCAAAGTGCAGGACCCTTTTGTGCTAAAAAAGAATTTTAATAGTAATTAATACAATTGTTCTCCATTGTAAATATAAGCTTACAGTCCAGAGCTGAGGTGCTTTTACTTCAGTGTGGTATCAGTATGAATTTAGAGCTTGAAATTGCAAAAAAAGTTAGATTTTCAGACCTAAATATGAATTTATGTGTAATCAAATAATTATTCTTTCAAATGACCAGTTAAAATCTGTGCATCCAAATTTGTGTGTGTAGTTGGAATGATATTGTTAAGATCTTCAGGAAAGCAGAAGAGATACACTCACCAACATCTTGTTTCATTAAGAGTTATACTCTAATGCCTTACTATATAGATACACAGACATAGACACATGCTCCGCCTCCCCCCAGAATTTCTGGTCTTCAAACTTGATATTTTGCTGAAACACAAAGAACAAGCATTTAAACGTTTAAGCTACTTTGTTAGCTTGACGTTTTTCAGGTGAGTTTGCTAGTGAAGCTGTCTTTCAAAGGTATAGTGACACACATTAATCACCAATGATGAACAAGCTTTTATTCCAAGTATTTTTTGGCTAATTTCAAATTTTCACTGAATTAAATTTTGACTTTGACATTGATGGGAAAGGAGTTGGATAAAACCTTTTGATTTTGCTAGACTTATTTGGTCAGAAAACACCTCATGATCAGACTGCAGACCATAAATATTATTGGGCAAGTTTTAAAATAACCAGAGAAATAATCACCATGTAACCACAACAACACTAAGCTGCATGCCGCAAATCAAGTAAGAAGCTAAATCAATACAGCTGATGGTGGCTTGGAGTTTCTGAAGATCCCTCCTTGTGCTTTTGGTTGTTATGATTTTATATGTATTCCAATATTAAGTTGTACTGAACCCTCTGTCTACATTTTTATCTTTTTGGATAGTTACCTTTATCCTGAGTATGCCTATACAAACTTCAGTCCATGGCATTAGTTCTAGAACTAACGCAGTTTATGTAGCTCAAAGTCATTCTAATAAAAAGGATTTATATGAAAATCTAATCCAGAACCTGAGATAGCTAGATTGAAAAAAACAAAACAAAACAAAACAAAAAAACACTCCAGAGATCAAAGACCTCAATCATTTTTTGAAATACATTTCTGAAAAATGTGAATATATTAAACTATTAAGCTTTACATGACATTCCAAATTTTATAATACTACATAAAGGACAAAAAAAAATTAATCCAAACAAAATGTTCCTCTTACAAATACTTAATGAAAACCTAAAGCCAGTTCTTAATGAAAAACTAAAGCCAGTTCTGCAACAGTAGAAAATTTCAAAGGACTGAGAGGAGGTGAACCATAATCTCTGTATCACAAAATATATTTGAGCTAGAAGACACTCAGAATCACAGAATCACAGAATCACTAGGTTGGAAAGGACCTTCAAGATCATCAAGTCCGACCATTAATCCAGCTCCACCACGTCCCCTAAACCATGTCCTGAAGTGCCACATCCACAGGTTTTTTAAACACTTCCAGAGATGGCAACTCCACCACCTCCCTGGGCAGCCTGTTCCAATGCCCGACCACCCTCCAGATGCTTTGTATCATATCCATCATTGTATTGAATAATTACTCTAATACCTTTGTCCTGTTATATTATTTCCTCCTTTTCTTAGGACAAGAGTGCTTTGTCTCTCCTTCTGTAATATGCAGCCAGGTCATATGGACTTGTATTTTGTCACAAAAATTCACAACTCACCCTTTCATTCAAGGAAAAGAACAAGGGCACAAAGTTTTGCATTACGAAAGTAAATACTTATTCATGTATATGAGGTGTCCCAACCACACTGGAGCACTTGAAATGCGATTTTACACGAGCTTCTTATACCCTCCAAAGGTTCAGGTACTACATGATTTGACTAATCAGTAACACCCATAACTACCAATTACTAGTCGTAATAAAACTTTGCAAAGCAACTACATTTTGCATCATTCTTGTCTATTGATCCAGATGTCCCTGGAGTCAGACTTTCTATAGTTACTTATGCCAGACAACACTTGGAGGGTTTCAAAGATGTGTTAGAAGGGCTGGGATGCTGGCATCATCTTCATTGTCCAGGGGTATCCTTTATCCTTCATCACAGAAAGCTCTAAGCTTCTGAGAACCGAAGTCCTTATTTCCCAGGCTGGGCTTTCCTTTAGTTTGTTTTACTTAAGCATGAACAATACCAAAGTCTTCAGTAAAATTCCACTACTTCATTACATTACAGTGTATAATGCAAACTAACATGTATTAACAAACTTTCATACTATAAAGACTGATTGATATAATGGTTAGGGAAGGGGATTTTCTTAACAATGTGCAACAATGGAAGTTGCTGTAGTTTAGTTTTATGATGTCTATAATTTGAAAATTTATTTTGGAGGAAGACTACTATGCCTGACTGCTATCTTAAATAAAGCTGCCCAAAACACTGTCTTAAGGTAGATCTCTGTCCTGCTGCTGTGTCAATTGCATGTGGTTAGATAGCTTTCTGATCAAGAAAGCTCAGGGCATTTTTTTGTTGTTCCTTGATTTACATAAAGAAATGTGCACCTCATTAGTTAAGATCATCAACTTGAAAACAAAACCTGCCAGATCTGCAGACAAAATGATGAAAAATGTTCCAATGTATATGCATGATCATGCAATGTGCTTGAACTAATCAGTCATAGCTGAATATGAAATGGAATATGAAATAGTCTGGGCTTTGTTAACAGTATATGCTAAATTATAACAGCATGAATAAAACAGTTTATGCAAAGGAAGATTTAATGAAAATAATCATGGTTGAAATTACTGCAGTATTACAAAAACATATTCATTGGAAAGATGTTTAAGACATTAATTGAACCAGCAACATCTTTCTAATATGTGTTTCTAATCAAAGGAATATTTGCTTTTACCAAATACTGCAGAATTCCAGGTGGCTTTTAAATGTAACTTTGCTCACTGTAAGCAAGAAGAGATTCTGCTTAAATACTTTTTTGTTTTTTTTCAGCACTCTCCCAACTACCGAAGATGTGAGGGATGTGACCAACACTGACTTATACGGTTATATAGGAACATTCCATTGTATTTATTGTTTTTGAAAAAAGGCAGAAGTCATCAATAAAATCAAGTGAATGTTTGAACATGCACAAAAACATCATATAAACGTGTATGGGTATCTACTACTCTACCTGGGTATGTTGACTGTCTCTATATTCTTGCTTATATGAAGCACTCTTGATTTAGGATTACAGCAAATTCCCTATGTAACTAAGTGCATAGAGAGCATTCCTTATTTACAAGCCAGAGAACTTCAAATAAATGATGTGGACCATTTCTGACCTGTGTCTAAGACAGATGAAATTTATATGATCAAAATTGAAATACTGCAATTCATGTCTAAGACTTTAGACTCCAAATCACTCTGTAAGTATTGTCATGAAATATTGTCTATGAAAGAAGTCACATATTCATAATATACTATAAACATATATGTTTATATTTATGGGAATGAACAGAGCTGAAAAAAGTGTTCTCTAAAACTAAGGTTACCAAGTATACTCTTGTAATTTTGGCATACTTAATTTACTCAAATTGGAACTTTCACAGCAGCTCTCTGCTTCATTTTCAAGATCAAGATGTAACTATCTAATGTGAATAAGTCAATTCAATTTCAGAACTGTAAACTCAATATATTTGTAGCCACTTCTAGCAAGCGCTGCTCTTTTGGTCATATTTTTGTGCAAACTGCATTTGAAGTACCTCAATCAAATTTGGCACAGCACAGCTTTTACACAGAAATACCACTACCTTCATATGAACAGAAGTGCTTAAATCCTACTAATATAGACAGAAATAATATGCATAGAGAATCTTCACTCTGCATTTTGTGGAAGTTTCATCTTGAAAATTCTGAGCCAGCCCAGATCCAGAGACAAAAGCTCACAGGTCCATAAATGCAACACGTCCAACTGGTGGGTAGCAGTTTTCACACCTCTAAAATGTCATGCATAGTAAAACATTTCTCAGGATTTATAAAATTATGAAAGAAAAGCAACATATTTGCACAGATCACCAGTTAAACTCAGGTCAATATAGTTACTCAAGAATTAACATATCCCTTTAAGATTATCTGAGGATCATTCATGCTACATTTGGTGTACCATCTGTTAGGGGTTTTGGGGTTTTGGTTTGTTTTGGTTTTTATAATTTTTTCTCTGTACTGTTTTAATGTTGATTTTATGTGTTGTAAACTATTTATTGTGTGATTGGTTTTCCAATGCACAATACTTGATTTACAATAAATGTGATTACAATGACAATTGCTACGGAGGAACTTTATTCTTGCACAAATGAAAATGCTGGAAGATCACCTGATAAAATGTGGCAGCATAACTAGCAGTGAATTGTCTCTGCTGCCCAACTGACTCACAGCAACATGATCTAGAAAAAGCTTGCCCTGTGCCAAACCTGATTAATTCTCCATAGCTGGGCAACATAGTACCAGAGTGAAGTTGACATTCTGCAACAGGTGTAAACAGTCTCAGATAAATGAGTTGCTATCTCCATTGTTTTGATTTAGGAAATTTTCAATAGCTTCATTATCAAGATGAGAAGATACCATTATCAGAAAAGACTGAGACAACACAACAAATACAAGTCCAGAAGCCAGATTGACACAAACCTTTCCTAAGCCTTCATCAACATTTAAAATAATGACTACAGAAAATGCATACTCTTATAGACACAAGTCTGTAATCCAGTTTTTCACAGACAATGCCAACCTAGTTTGGATAATCATAATGCTACTTTTTTTTCAGCAATACATTCAACCTCTTTCCCAATAGCCAACCAGATTATTATCTTTTCAGTAATGTAGCAACAGCTATGATATCTCCGTCTCAGTATTTACTGTTTCCAGCATGTACACCTTTTGTCTACACCCATGAGATCCTATAGATTTTGCTTTACCATCACCTTATGAAGACTGGTTGAGTAGTATCACTGTTATTACTAAGGCCACATAGTTTATTTAAATTGACTTCCTGAGTTGTTAATTCCAATTTCTTACTTGGATTAACGTTTCCTCAATTCTTTTCTGGCTTTTGACGTTTTGTTTTCGTTTTTCAAAACTACATGATTTATTTTGTTTTTTGGGTTTTTTTTTATATTTCTGTTATTGATTCTTAACAGACCATCCAAAATATTCTATAACATCCTGTCTTTTGGTATGAACTACATTTGGTGACAGGGTTGTCATTGCCAGAAAACCTGAATGGTGGGAGATCTTAGCTCATCAGGTTCTTCGTTACCTCTAGCAACACTGATATGCCTGCCAGCACTGCAAACTCTAGCTGTCTGCTCCTAATTGGACTACTAAATTAAACTCCATTAGATCACAGAGAACTAATTGCAAGTCACTGTATTTGAAACACCTCACATAAATAAGTCATAGACAGGGGAAGAGAGAAATTCCCTCTTAAAACCTAATTCATACTCCTATAGTACTTTTGTATATTGGAAGACAGAGCCTAGAATATCAATTGTACTCAATACTGTAATATAGTTTCAGCTATCCACTCTAAAGTGAGCAGCAAACCAATTAAGTTCAATAAATATCTCATAGTCAGACTTTTGATTAATGTGTAGTAGAACAGCAAGTTAAATCTGCAAATTTCACTTTAACTAAAGTTTTACTTTTTCTGCTCTTATGTCTGTGTGTCAGTTCTCATAATCTTGCCTTATTTTCCATAATATTAACACCCTCATTATTTTTACTATTTTTGAAAGAGAGTTTGAAAGTTCTTCTGGTTTAGAAAACAGTAAACAAAACAAACTCAAAAACTATTCTGCTTATAGTAAGATAAGGGAAGTGTTTGAACAGAAGTGCTTGTTTGAGTTTGGGGTTTTTTTTCCCCTTTTTGCTTATAGAGACATAATTTGTTTCTTTTGCTCTTTACATAACACTTATTCAAAGCACAGAGTCAACAATCCTTGTTTAACATTTCTTCCAGATGCAGCACTACCAAAGTTTATGTAAGAGGTCTAGACTGTCTACTGCATTAAATAATTGTCAATGTACAGTTTGAATTTTTCTGTACTGTTTAGTATAGATGAAATCTTTACATGAAATTATAACCAGCTAACTTTTCTATTGAGCTAATACTTGGATTCATAAATACAGTACTGTGATGGTAGGAACACTAATCTGTCAATAGCAGTCACCTAGAATCATCTATACCAGCCATAAGTGTGACTGTTCATCTCAGATTTTTCATGGGGAGAGACACCTTAGTCACAGTGAAGGACCACAACAACTCCGTAAATTTACTTTAATATTGAACTCTGCAGTGTCAGGCAATCTGCCACATTAAAACAATCAAAGACATCAGAAGTCAAGCGTTCGAAATTTTATGTGGCAAACTCTGTGCCCTCTTCCAGGCCTTACAAAGTCAAAAATCACATCACTGTAATTTTCCTTCAGGTTTTCTTTATCACCAATCTAACTCTTCAGAGCCGGTTAACAATTAGACAAAATTGTCTATACCACTGAGAGAATGCACTGCAGATTTTTGCAGGACATCTACTTAACCTCTGGATCTAGAGTGCTACAAGAACAGTACTAGAGTTGACCTGGGGAGAGTAAAGGGAGCAAGACTTTAACCTCAATACTCTGATTTTAAAGGAAGGATGTTCTATTAAACCAGTATAACTGAACGTGATTTTTGAGGAGGATGGCTATAACCCATCTTACCAAAGAACAATTAAATATGTAAGGCATTGCTGACAGTGTATGTCTAATGCGACCTTAAAAGTTTCAACTGATGAGGATTAGGTTGCTAATAGGTTGCTTCTTTAGGCAACTATTAGAGTGTTCAGTTTTCCTTTTCATTAGCAATTTTTTCTCCAATACAGAAATATTTTCACACTATTTTTTAACCTGAAGTGCGTTTTTGCAAAAGATGAGATAACATGCAAATCACCAATAATTCTTCCTTTCCAACAACATACAACTAGATAATTTGCAAAATGTTTGCTACCAGCAAGTCAGTATATAATGGTTAGCTCCCCATATGAAAGGAACAATGTGGCATACAGGATTACTGAGATATCTGGAGTCATTTATTTGTTTGCTGAGTCTGACTATCTATTCTGGGGATTTATAATAACATCCATCATCATGTTGTTTTTCCTGACAATTAGCCTGTGTGCTTGCAAAGTTCCTTAAGTCAGTATAGTAAATCCACAGTTGCAGTTCAGGACTGCCCAGCAGATTAACCAAAAGGGGCAATTTCACATGATGCCATACTAGAACTGCTTTCACATGAATTGGTTTACATTCATAGAATGTTTCTGTGACGAACATTGGCACGAAGTTGACAGTTTATTCCTATGTCCACAGTTTAGACATGACAAATATGAATAAGTTTGGTGGCAGAAAGCTATTGCAAAATGTTTAATAGTTCAAATTAAATGAACAGAATTTTATAGCTGGTTTTGGCTCTACATCCACTTTCACAGAGAGAACTTGGATTGTCATGGTAAGCAGAATACAAAAGGTTATTTCTACATGTAAATTGAAATATTTCTCTCTCTATATATATATATGTATATATGATGTGTATAAGGCACAGCTTTTCAATGAAAAAGAAACTTGCAGCACCAGTACAAAATTGCCCATCCCTATGGTTGGATTCAGAGATCTGAAATTGGAATAAATTTATTCTTCATGCATGAAAAAAATTAATATATATCAGAAGATAACTAAAGAGGAAGTGCTCTGGGTATTCAATGACAAGCAATTGCATGAATAAGGTGTCACTTTTGTTAAAACACTTTATTTTATAGATTTGAATAAGTAACTAAAGTGACATTTTAAAGTTATGCTGCAAAATTTATATGACTATTTCAATATACTGTTTATCACATAATAGGGACGTAACAAACCTTGCTGTCTTCCACAAAATATGGACTTTTGTTTACCTTGTGACAGAGTACTGCAGATTGCCCTAGAGCATGAATGAAATTAGCTGTTTCTACTTGAAAGAAAACTTGTTCCAATTGTTGAGTGTACTTGTCCTACCATCAAAGGAAGTGATGCCCCTTCTTTCCAGGTTACTTTACTTTGAGGCTTGTGATGTATATGATGAACTTAACCACTGAAAGTTTCATATACAATAGGGAGTAAGGTTAATATATAAAGGGAAGAAAAAAAGGTGATAGTTGTGTTACATTTTTCTTGAAAACTTCAGATGAGTAACAAAGATTTTACCTTGACTGTAATTCATAAAACAGTTCAATGACTTCTAGGTGAGTATCTAGGTTTATTTAAAAGACAAGTTTATCTTAATCATCATGTTTATTCTACCCATATTACCCTTTTTCTGGGAGTTTTTGAGTAGCTCTATCACATTCAAACATTTGTTATAATTTGTTACATGTGGGCAGAACATGATTTACAATGTATCTTATACTTTACAAGTTATAATTTTATGTTGCTCATGGGGATAGTTCTTGAGGAAAGGAACTGAAAAGAAAAAGAATTTATTATATTCACTGTTTTTACAAGAAATGCAGTATGCATTTACTATATAACTATCTGTATAGATTTAACAGCAATTGAGGATCATTACACAGGAGTTTTTGAAGCCCAGCGGCTTATATGTTTTGATGCAGGAATATGAATATCATACAAAACCAGCACCTACATGCATTTGGACAGTACTCTTCATACTGTACTCATCGCAAACACAATCAATAGTGTCAAGATGCATAAAATGAAAATGCATCCATACACATGAAAATGTGTGGAGGAAGATGGACTGAAAAGATTAGAAGGTGGATCAAAGGGTACTAAAATATACTGCAAAAGCCAAGGGTTATGACAGATCAAGACATTTTATACTTTAGAGGCATTTAATCTTCTTGTGATATATAACAAATACAGCAAAATCACAATTAAATTTTCTGAAGATTTCCAGATGAAGCTGGAAAATATAATTTTAAAATGGATTTTTATTAAGTTTATTATGTGTGTGAGGTTTGGTTTGGCTTTTTTTGGACAAATCTTGGACTTTTGGGAAGACACAGATGTTTGCCTACTTAAAATTCAATAGCAAATTCTTAAAAGAAGAAGAAAAATTTTTTAAGACATACCAAAAAATTTAAGCTGTTTAAACTGAAGCTACAAATAAAATATTTTGTATGGCCTATGGATTTTATGTCTCAGCATTGTTGGAGGGCACATTTTCAGCAGTCTAGACATACATTTTAAAATAATAGGCCACGAATTTGGAAGAAGGGGGGTTAATCACTATGTTAGGCATATTTTAGTTTTAAAATGTCTCATTTAGGAATAATTGTCCTTTTCAGATATTTCATCTTTTAGTTGTTAATGTTACCAGCTGTATTTTAATATACGGTCTTTTCTTTTCCATGTGGGACTGCAATTCAAAGGGGACAAATATAAGAAATATTGATAGTTGTTAACTTGACAATAGAGGAATACAAAATGAACTATCACCTCCCAGCAGAAAATACAAAAAGGTAATAAGTGGTTTAACTATCATGTCTTAGTTAATGGCTGTTTAATCATGTGGCTGGGGAACCATTTACAGAATAAAAGCCCTGTCTTTGAAAATTAACACTTGTGCCTTGGGAAAGAAGTTTATGATGAGTATAAAAAAACAATAGGAAAATCAAGATGCAAAAGTAAAATTCCTGAAATACCCACTATTAACAACAGATAAAAAGAAATAATTGTAATAATAGTAATGGTAATGGTAATAGTAATAATTCCAAACCCAAAGAAAAATAATTGAAATCTGAAGAAAAAATGGCAACTATGGGGAAATTTCTCAGTTTCTATCTTGTTCAGTTTTCTGAAATCCAGAATGTCAAACTTTGTTTGTGTATCTATAATAGTTCTGTTGCATTAAAAAAATTAAAAAATAAAAAAATAAAAGGGTTACATAGAGAGAATCTCTTTGAGCGAACTAAAGGCAGGTTTTTTTACACTTCTGCTCCATCTCCATTGTCAAGTGTGACTACAAGTCTTTTAAAAGTTGAACAGAACTCTCCAGATGCTCAGATACAGTAGGCATGGTAGCAGACCTAGCAGCATTTCTCATGAATTATCAGAATACAGAAAAATGGTCTATATCCTTTAACAGGAGACCTAAGGAACCATAATGCAGTATCAAGAAGAAAGAAAGAAACAAGAGGAATTAGACCCTTGACACATATGCGTGCAAAAAGAGAACACAAGGGTGAAATATTAAAAAAAAGAAAAAATATATATACATTGTATCAAATTCAGAAGGCCCTGGACACAGATTAGGAAAAGTTGACTTTAGCATTATAGAGGATACAGTAACTAGGCTATAAGAAAAGGGTTGTGCATTAAGCACAAGCAACATGTCAGTTGCTGTGTCAGCTGCCAGCATGTGGAGAACCTTCCAGCAGGGCTGGCTGTGAGCTGCAGCCATGGCAGCAGATAGGTATCAAGTGTCAGAACAACTCAAGCCAATCAGCTGTAGATGCTAGTGGCCCCACCTGTACTGGACACACAGTGGGATTCACAGCGTTGGTAACACATTGGTGTTTTGTCTATTGCTGGGCAGTACTTGCACAGCATCAATGTTTTCTTTTATTTTTTTGTTTTGTTTTCCTTGTCTGCTTACCCAGTGAGTAGGCTGGGTTGGGGCAAGAGGTTGGGAGTGAACCCAGCTGGGACAGTTGGCCTGAACTGACCAAAGGGCTATCCCACATCATATGACATCACGTTCACCAATAAAATCTTGGGGAATGGAGGAGGAGGAAGGTGGATGGTTGTGGTTATGGCATTTGTCTTCCCAAGCAACTGTTATGCATGCTGAAGCCCTGCTTCCTAGGGAGTGGCTGGATGTCTGCCTGCTGATGGGAAGTGTTGAATAAATTCTTTATTTTGATTTGCTTGTACACAGAGCTTTGCTTCACCTATAAAACTGTCTTTATCTCAACCCACAGTTTTTTTAGCTTTTAGTCTGCCAATTCTGACCCCCACTCCACTGAGGGGGAGTCAGCAAGAAACTGCGTGGAGGCTTAGCTCCTGGTTGAGGCCAACCTGTCTTGGCTGAAGAGAGAAAACTGGCAGTTCAATGTATGACCTCCGGTGGCAATAATACTTGCATTACTATAAATCTGCTTTGTTGGCTTCTGCTTGACACAGAAAATTAAGTTTTGCAGGGGACAGAAGACTTCTTTCCTCAAAAGAGAGCATACTATTACCCTCTTCTCTTGCAAGTCAAAATTAGCATAATATTTGTTATGTCTCTGAAAACTGTTACCAAGTACACAATATTTAATGTCAACAACTGTTAAACTACCACTCTACAATGATTACTGTTTTTCTTTCTTCACAGTTACAGAGTGCATGATCCTTTGTTTTATTTAGTCATCCAAATGGGTCAAAAAAAGAAAAACAGTCTAACATTTGTTGTTAAAGGTAATAATCATCTCTCTGAAAGCCAGAGACAGTTTGTCAAATAACATGTCTCAGGCTTGTTAGTTTTAATAAAAGAGAATGAATCAGAACAGTTTTCTTCCTGTACTTCTCTTCTACAACCTCAATAAAGCCTTATTTTTAATATTGTTCTTATCTGGAAACATGAAAAGTTGACAGTTGCCTGAACTGTTCAGAAAAGACATCTTTATGATAAGTACAGGTAATCACATAAACTGCAGTCTTTGAGAATGAGATTAAATCTTATGGCTGGCTATTTAGGCCTTATAGAAATTTGTTTCATATGTTTCATTCTTTGAGCTCTAACAGCTCTGCAGGGGACTCAAATTTCTAAAAATACAAAAATAAACAGGAACACATAAGGAAGATAATAAACACTGTGGTGTGTTTATAAAAATCAAAAGCATGCCATCAATTAGGAGGGTAGCAATGACACCAACCGATAAAAGTTGCATGTTCGCTACTACTGGTATACTGCAGGTTTACGCTTATATGCAAAACACATGCTGAGGCAAGTGGTTTATTTTCTTCTTCTAAATAAGAAATTGCCAACATCTTCCTTCTTCTGCCTGACTAACTGTGTATATTATTTTCACCCATATGTTTATTTTATCTGATGTTTGTTAAATTAGATACCTTGATTATAAGGCTTAAAATATACTAAAACACCCACAAACACACCTCACAATATTGACCTCTTCCTTTTTTAAAATGTCTTTCAAATTCCATATGACTTTATGAATGTAACAAGATTTTAATGAGTGAACAGGTTGAAATGGAAGAAAACAGATATTGTAAGACATCTCAGATAGTCTAAGCTGCACTTGGCATCTTGAGTTCTAGAGAATAAGAAACAGACCAAAGGTGCATTTCTGCCATCACAATCCCCAGTACAATACTATTGCTTATTTGTAATCACATTTGGGTTAGTCATCTTAACGGTAACTAAGGTGACTGGGAATATTTTACATCAATACCCTTTTATTTTTCTATTCCTTGGTTGTAATTTGATGTACATTGATGGTAAGTTGAATATGAGTCAACAGTGTGCCCTGGAAGCCTACCTACAGCATAAGTAGTTGGCCAAGGGAGCTTACCCCATTCTACAATGCACTGGTGTGGCCCCACCCAGAGTACTGCATGCAGTTTTGAGTGCTTCAATATAAGAAGGACAACATGGAACTATAGAATCATAGTTTGGGCTGGAAGGGACCTTTTAAGGTCATCTTTTCCAACTGCCCTGCAATGAGCAGGGAACATCTTCAACTAGATCAAGTTTCTCATAGCCCAATCCAACCTAACCTTGAATGTTTCCAGGGATGGGGCAACTCTCTGGCCAACTCTTGCCAGTATTTTACCACTCTCCTTGTGAAAAATTTCTTACTGGAAGGCTGCAATAAGGTCTCCCTGGAGTCCTCTCTTCTCCAGGATGAACCCCAGCTCTTTCAGCCTGTCCTCACAGGAGAGGTGTTCCATCCCTCTGACGATTCTTGTGGCCCTCCTCTGGACCTACTCCAAGAGGCCCATGTCCTTCCTGTGCTGAGGGCTCCAGAGCTGGATGCAGTACTCCAGGTGGGGTGTCACCAGCATGGTGAGAGTTCTCACCTCCCTCAACCTGCTGGACACACTTCTCTGGATGCAGCCCAGGATGCGGTTGGCATTCTGGGCTACTAGCACACATTGCAGACAAATGTCCAGCTTTTCATCCACCAGTACTGCAAAATCCTTCTCAGCAAGAGTGCTGGTCTCAACTCCTTCGTCCCCCAGCCTGTATTGATACTGGGGGTTGCCCCAACCCAGGTGCAGGACCCTGCACTTGGCTTTCTCGAAACTCATGACTATATACAGGCCCATTCCTTGAGCTTGTCCAGGTCCCTCTGGATGGCATCCTGTCCCTCAGGCGTGTAAACAACATCAACATTGACCACTACCCTCTGGATGTGACCATCCAACAAATTCCTCATTCACCCAACAGTCCACCCATCAAATGCATAGCTCTCCAACTGAGAGAGAAGGATGTTCTGGGTGATCACGTCAAAGGCCTTATAGAAATCCAGATAAACTACATCAGTTGCTTTTCCCTTGTCCACTGATGTGGTCA
>NW_010561387.1:0-15596 GCF_000687285.1 Phaethon lepturus | reverse complement strand
GATTCTGTGATTCTGTGATTCTGTGATCTAACCCCATGATTTCCACACCACCCCCCTTTTGCTTTGACGCTTAAGTCTTGTGATTTTCTTAACTCTTTGGGGTGGAAGCGTGAATTAAAAATCAGTCTGTGACCCATTAGTGTTTCATAATCCTCTCTCTGGCAAGGTGAAAGTAATAGCTTGCCAGGCTTGTACTTAAACTTTCACGGAATGATGCGAGGGTGTGAAATACGGTGGCCCAGACAAGAGAAAAGCCAGGAAAGCCAGGTGGTGGTGGGAAGGCCTGTCCAGAGAGGCAGAACAAGAGTATATTACCAAATATACTTGTTTTGAACTGATCTTGGACCAAAATAACATTTATTCTTGAGGAAGTAACTATTTATAATAGTGACCATAATATTTTTAGATTCAGGAAGCACACAGGGGTAACAGGGCCAAAACCATCGCCATGGCCATGCTGACCTTCAGAAAGGAGAGCTATGTAAAAATGATGGATCTTGTTTAAAAGAAGTTGAAGAAAGAAGGCTAAGAGATTTAAATCCTCACAGGCAGCACAAAGACCCCTGAAGGACGCCATACTGGGAACGAGCACCAGCGCATACCCCTTGCTGGAAATCCCTCGGTAAAACACGGAACAGGTAAAAGGAAATCAGCATGGCTAAACAGTAAAGCAAGGGAAGTTATTGAAACTAAGAAGTTAGCATTCAAAACGATGAAGATGTGTCTCAGTGAAGAAAAGAAAAAAGTTATAAATTCTGAGGGAATAAACATAAAACTATAATTAGACTAGCATTTGCTTTGTAAATGTTGTGGCAAAATTTCAAGGTGTTCATTTTCCCTGTAAGTAAATTGACTTGTCTATGACATCAAAAGACAAATTGATGGCTTGATTCACTCGTTCCCCTGCCATTCATATCATGCAGATGAGGATGAAAATTAATATAAAGTGCTACAGAATAAAGCCATTTTATACTTGTTTTAGGCGGTATAAATGACAATAGGAAGTGTGGGACAAAAGTGGATCTCAATGTTTCTAAACCACCTCTTCTGAAGTTCATTATATAGACAAGGTTTCATATGGTTGCACCTCTTCTGAAGTTCAGAAGAGGTGCAACCATATGAAACCTTGTCTATTCAGACATGGGAATGCCATTAGTGCACAGTAAATCAAACTGCCTGATTTTATGACCATACCCTGGAGTCACTTGACATGTTTATCTGTGCCTCATTAGTGGCAAATTTACTCCCTGATACAGCAGGGCCAAATATGTCGCACTTGCAAATGCTGACCTTCCAAATTCACACACTTCCCACTTATATGCAGCTAGATCCTGAGTAGTTGTATCCACAATTTGCTCCAGGGTCATGCCTCCAACTTTGTCTCTCTGTGCCTGTGTTCATGGCCTTGCAACGAAGAAATGGATAAACGTAGCAAGTATTTTTCCATGAACGAGTTGTGATTTTTTTAAGGAATTGGCTAAGTGCACATTACCTTTTGTTTACTTCTCATGACCCCTGGTCTGAACTAGTTCCACTGGAATTCAGTAAAATGGATTCCAAAATGGTTTGCACAAGAGCTCTTAAAAAACAAATATGCCAGCAATGAGAAATGTTTTTACCAAAGGCTCTTTCAATTCAGAAACAGAATCACTAGCTTGAGGACAAACTGATCATCTAATTTACCTCTGACCTGAAAAGGATTAGGAAGACAATTCATTTTATGCATTTTTGAGCAGTTTTGCCATGCTAAGCTTCTACATAAGTGCTTGCAGTACCAGGACCCTCTCACAGAAGCATTGGTCTTCTGTCTAGAGAGAAAAATATTTTCTAGGCATGTCACTGAACAGTCCAAAATAATGAATAAATTGGAGGATAATCAAGATCACAAAAATATTCATCAAGAAGACACCCTAAAACAGTGATGAAACAATCTGCTGCCATTTATTTCCTTCACATTTCCCTTTATTTCATCTATTTCTTTTCCCTAGCCCTTTTGACTGGATTTTGCTCGTTATGACTGCGCACACATCTCATTTCCTCTTGATGGCTTGATACTTCTAATATTATATTTTGAAACATCATCTTGTGCATTCTGTGCTTCATTGCTATTATAAAAATGTTAGGTTCCTGTAAAACTAAAAGCAGCATGTAGATTTTGGGGGGGCAGATAAAGTTGCGTATATTTGTATTTTGGTTGCTCAAATACCGTTCTGCCTTTCAGGAGACATTTTAGGAGTTGCCTTTGGTTTGTGTGGTGCTTTTCTGCAGTGACAGCAGGTGGTGGCTTAGTGGTAATTTTAAAATATGACATTACTGTACTTACAAACAGCACAACAGTGATCTAGACAGCAATGTCTCTTAAAAAAAAAAAAGATGACAACCCTAGTTTCCTCCATCTGTTGTAGCAACCCGTTCTTGGACAGTTCTTCAACATCACAAAGCAGGGCCACTCACTTTTCTGTTAAAAAAACCCAAATGCACACATATAAATTCTGGATATTAATTAGTAATCATATAAGATGGCAAGGTGTTTTTTTTGAAATAAATAAATTTGTATCTTCACTTGATTTACCAGGTCTATTAAATATTTACATTATGTTTTCCAGTTACTCTCTAGTATCTGTATTATATATTAAACACTCAGAAAAGATTTTTTTTAATTATAATTTATTTCATATGTTTTCAGTTCTACTACCTTCTCAATACAAATGTGTTTCTTTAAGCTATAAGACTTTTAAAACACCATTATTGCAGTAATCTACCTGTTAGCTTGATTTTTTATTTCATTATCAGCCATTAGGCAAATAAAAGGTAAGTCACATAATCTAATTTTGTTAATGGAACGTAATGCGACTCTAGGCAATCTAAAAATAAGTAAAATAACCCCTTGCCCCTCCAACAACCACAGACAGACTGTAATAAGGCTGCCAGAAAATACATCTCAGAAAACTGTTAGAAGTGCAAAAAGTCCATAGAGTAAAGCACACGGGTACGCGATGAGAAGCTGCTGTCCTTCCATAGCCAACGCAGAGGTAAAAATTTTGGAGGCGGACAAGCTGCACCATCCAATAATAAACAGAGCTAACAAAGTTCCCAGGGTACCCCTAGGAGAAAAACAAAAGAAACAGGACAGAGTCCACTTGTTAGTAAATGTAGCATCAAATCTTACCAAACTCAAGTTCATGTCTAGCAACCTGTTATTGATAAGCTAACAGTCACTGGAAGAACCAAGGACTGACTGACATAATGAAAATCAAGCCGGAGAAACAAATTAAAATAGTAAGAGGGAAAGAAAAAAAAAAAAGGGAGTTTCTTCAGCATGGATAAAAGCAGCAGCTTCATCAGTAGTACTGCTAAAAGGACAAATGTATTTCCAAATAAATCTTCTGGGGCTCCATCAGATGCAGCAGCTGAAGTTCAATTTTTAAGTTAGCAAAGATCCTATTAGAGCCAAAATCATCTTGTAGAAGTTGTTAGGATCTAAGATGACACTACAGACCTACTCTTCCATCGGGCAGGCTGATGACCTGGAGGGGTTACATTTTTGTAACACGTGGCACAGCTTTTAAGCATGCCTCGGACTCTGAGGAGAGTTTTTAAAGAATCACAAGTTATTTAAAGAGATTTAAAGAGAGTGATTAAAGAATCACAGCTCAGGTACCAGGCAGAAAAGCCTCAACTGCTTCCCAGGAGAAAGCTCACCTGATCTTTTGGAAAAGGAGGCACACTGAGTAGAAGGCAAGGGATGGGAAACGAACCATTGGGAAAAAATATTTTGCTCATCCTGGCATCCTTCTCTGCACACTGAAAGGACGGTGGCTTTCCACGCTGCCCGCCAGTGACAGCTGGGCCCTTCTGAAGTTACGTTCTGCCACCTCTCAGGTGCAGGGTGGCCTGGAGAACTGATGGTTATGGGACTATGGTCAGAAGCCCACTGTGTAAAATGCATGAGATCACGCGTGCAGCACGCTGCTGAAGTACCTAATGAGATCAGCTGCGTTACGCACGTTCGCTGCGTCAGTCCCAAGGACTTTGAGAATGAATGAACCTCTGCCACTCGCTAAAGGACCTCCTGGTGCCCCACACTCTTCCAAACTATCAGCAAAAGAGAACCTGAAGTGAGAAACAAGCTACGTATAATTACTTAGGTCCATTTGTCAAAAATAATCGCCACTATTGTTATTGTAATTAAACCATGATGAGTAAAGTTCTGCTTATTTAATTGACGTAGTTTACCTAATGCAATCAAATCACATAACATAGTTCATTTCTTGGCAATCCGGTCTCCAGGCCAATAAGGTACTTGGCTTTGTCCCTCTTGGGACTTTGGAGGAGGAAGGAGAGAATTGATTTTATGGTGACTCAGCACCTCGCTGCAACTTCAACCCATTAAAAATAAAACATTGAAGGCCATGATTTAATATCCTCAGTCTAAATGTTCCTTTAACCTATACAGTGGCATTCAGGGAAATCACACTGGGTTCTGTGAACTGAGTTCCTGGCCTCTGCTCCAAATGGAGGTGCTACAATTCTGACTTAAACAGTTAGCCAGAAATTCAGAGCTTGTAGGGATGGCTCTTTGAGGGGGTACCCATGGTGGCAGAGGTATGGGATGTAACAGGAATATACTACGCAATGACAATTTTCAGCTAGTGCAATGACTCTTTAGGGGGCTATCACAAGGTAGTACAAGTTAGAGCTGTGGCTGCTCTGCCTTGCACTTGAGAGTCCAATGGCCTCTCATGGTTTGGTCCAGGACTGTCAGTGAGCATGATGGAAAGGTGACATAAAATTGTACTGGAGCACTTCTGTGCACTTATAAATTCAGTCTTTGATCTAACAGCACGGTACTGCCAAAAGGAATGGTTTGGCTTCAGCAGAGAGCTTGTGTCCGGCATGTCTATGAGGGTCAAATTTTCAAGCATGGGAGAAGGGCAAAAGGCAGATGTCATATTCACAGTGAACAAGAGGACTGGGGGTGTACTGGCATGAAACTGAGTTGGGGGGACAGACATGAGTGGACCCTCTCCACTCCTCTCTCTCACAACCTGCAGATAGAGTCACCAAAGGGGTCCTTTGCATCAGCTGGGTCTAAGAATTCCTTTCTCCACTCTTACACTCATTTTCTTCACTGCTTAGTCAAGGAAGTGGCCTGACCACTCTGTTCAGGTAAGTGATAGTAAAGAATCACTAGGTAAGTGATAGTAAAGATTGCTGTTTTTTCCAGGAAAAGTCTGCTGATGTTTTGTCCAGAAGAGTGGTGTAACCAACTTGGGCTCTGACATGATATCAGCATAGACGGGCACAAACAAAAATTTGAGATAGTCTGCTTCCATGCAAGTTTGCATGAGAGAACTGGTCTTCTCTTTGGTACCATTCAGCACACAACAGGTTCCATATTTTGCTTTATTCAGTTACAGTGAAATAGTTATTCATGAAAATCGAAAACTGTTGGATTAGTATCTAACTTTGCAATAGATGTGTGCATTATCGTACACATATTTTATGTGAAAACAAGCATTGAAGTTAGTTCCTGGCAATTTGAAATGGACAGAAATAGCATTTTTATAAATATTAGGAAAAAAGCATGCATGTATGATTTAAAAGTTGCCACTTAATTTTAATTTGCTGTGTTCAACCAGTTTCATGTAGTGTATGAGAAAGGACTGCAGAATCCTTTAGGTAGGCACTCAATGTTATCAATTAATTACAGAAATAATGGTTTAATTTTGTAAAGGCTATCACAGTATAGTGATATAGGCTATCATAATATATATATTACAGATCTTAAAAAGATGTGTTTTCTGAAAATTCGCAGCATTTTACAAATGTACGGTGTGTGCTTGGGGATTCCTTGTACAGACAACAGTACCCTGCGCAGTTGTAACAGCTGGTTTGGAGTTAGCTCCATCTGTCCTGTGATTAGGTATCTGCACCTTTTATTAGGGTGGAATATTAAACAGGTTAATCAAGAAAATACGGGAAGTGTAGAACAGAGAATGAACAGCTTCTTCAGTGTCACTACTGTTCATCTCAAGGGCAGCTCAGAAACACTTCAATACATGGAATATAGTCAGGTTAACCCATCATAGCTCCACAGAAACATGCAACAAGGATTGTGCCAAAATCTTGATCCCACTGTATCATTTCCTTAAAAAATAATAAATATATACATAAAAATCCCTTTCTGAAGAAAACAGGCACTTTCTTATTCATCATCTGCCAAGTCCCATACGAGAGAGTGTTAAAAATGTGGGTGAACAACAAAGACGAAGGAGAAGAACCATTATTAATAATGTGTTAACAATGGATAAAAGTACTGCTCAAGGCCTTCAGGCAAGACCTGGGGCTTCCTTCTACTTTGCTCTTATATGAACAGGGAGGTAAACACAGCCTGTATCTCAAAAGGTTTACAGAATGAGGAGGAAGGAGAGGCTTGCATGCAAATTTCCTATTCATAGGCATATCACTGAACACTCCCCCACACGCACAGATACATACGCCACCACACATTTGGTTTTTCAAAGTTTTCAGTTATTTTCAGGTTTGTAGCTACACCACAACTATACCTCAGAGTATATGACTCTACTACATCTTAAACACTTGTTCTAATGCTCCAAGTCATTAAGGGTTGACTGATTATTTCATCCTGACACACAGAAGTCGGTCTACAGAAGGAAAGGAAGTATAAGGATGGGAGCTTGATACTATGAACAAAAAAGGAACAGTATAAAACTCTATAAAACTGAAGTCTGGCAATCACTTTTAAAATTGGTCCCTGAGTTTGGCCACTGTTGGCTCTGCAAAACAAAAAGCACATTCGGGGCTGCTGCAAAAATCAAAGCCACTCTCAGTCCAAGCAGGAAACAGTGGAATTAAGGACTTATATTAAAATGAATATATATCACCCTTCTCAAACACAGTTTAGTTTTTTTTCCACCCACACAAACAAAATGGTGTTTTTCTTCACAGCTTTGGAAGCCAAATTTCACTCCATAACCATTTACAAAATGTTTTGCATAACACCAGCCTTCCAACTTACCGTCCTCCATATGATTCCTGGTGCCATAGACTGGTACTTACTGTAGCGAGAAGATGACTGCAAAAGAGGACAAGATCACCATGGGCAGCAGGCAATAGCCCAAGACACTTGCAACGCAGCCATGTGAGACTCCTGGGACGCTCATCAGGTTCAGCAAGGCATGCATAGCAAGGCACCCAATGGCACTCATGCCATAGACGTAGCCGAAATGAACTTTTCCTGCCTGGAATAAATATGAGTAAGCATGAAGCGTCAGAAGTGAGCAAGTGATTGCAAGGTGGTGGGAGAAGACAGAAGGCAAGCACTAGGTTTGTTCCTTTTTCTTGTTGACACTTTCGTTTAGCTTCGCCTACATTGGTTCAATTGTAAATCACAGCTGATACTTTTGGGTGATTTTTGCATAAAAAAATTTCCAAGGTACTATTGTGAGAATGTGCTTGTTGCTAACTTAAAGTTATACGGCTAATTCTCAGTCTTACTGTAATTGGGCTCTGAACAGGACAGGAATTGTTTGGGAAGACTTGGGAAGCTCTAACTGGTAGCAAACTGAGAAGAAATTATGGAAAGCATATTTTATGCTAGGATAAATCTTTCCAATAGGTGTACATGGGGCTGTGGAAAAATGTCCTAAGTAAAATGATGACCCCACTTACTTAATATGCTTCACATTTTATTACAAACCTCCAGCTTTAAGCAGGCCTGCAAAAACCCCGTCAATCTTTGGTAAAAGTATGCTGGTTTTCAGGGTGAATGTGTCCATTCTTCCCCTTGACTACCAGGAGAAAGACACATCTCTGTGGTTAGATAAATACAATATGTTCATTTCAACATAAATCTTAGTAGTAACTGTCAGCTTATGTTCTTTTTTTGTTCCAACGAATGAAAAATTCCCCAAGTGTTTTTTTCTTCTGGGTTTTATTCCTTTGTGTGAATTTAGTGCCTGTGAAAGGTACCAGCCTGACAAGCCTGGAGCCTGATGTTTTCTAATTTATACACAAAGCTAGTACAACAGGCAACAGTGGCCACAGCACCACCAATTTCTTCATCTCCTGCCATCACTTTGAAGGATCACCTCCAGGCATGAGGGCATTGTTCACTCCCAGAAATCAACACTCGCAAAAGACTGTTAAATATTTCTTCTCTCTTCAAACTTCCAACAAATGAAAATCCGAATGCAGCTATGCAATACTGTCATTTTCACATCTGTACATCAGAAATACACAGTTGTACATCAGAAATAAACAGCAATTGGGATCAAGATGGTTTTGTTTGCTTTGTGTTGGAACTCTGTATCCTAAAGATGTCATGCTTTTGTAAAGAAGAAAGCTAAAACCTGGGACTCAACCCTTAACTCAGAACCATGGAATAACCTCAAATGAAGGGCCACAATGCATCACCTTCCTAACACGTAATAATATGCATATACATAGTTAAAACACAGGTGAGTTTGTGCATACACACACGCATCTATACATTGCACAGATTATATATTGCATATGATAAACCACATGAGAATCAAAACTAATAAACATTCTCAGTTTCCAAATAATTTTGTAGCTTATGGTTGGATTCTCTTTTGATGGATAAGGTGGAAACATCATTGAAGCCTTTTTCATAGTTTACAATATTTACAAGCGTCTCTTCCATGATGGTTAAGAAGGACGGAGAAGACCTCCCACTTTACTCATCCATACATTTTAATAAAATCTGGGGGAAACCAACTTCGTGGACCCTCCCTCTCTGCCCCCTGGTCCTGTACCCATTTGGGTGGAAACTGATCACTGGATCCCATCAGTATTGGACCCAGACAGATGGAAAGCAGCACGGTGGAGAGAACCTAATCTAGTGATGACACAACCTGAAAGTCCTGATGTTGCAGGCTGCTGACAGCTCACCAGCTCTAGCTGGAGAGCAGTGCTCGCCTGTGTGAGAGGCAGCCTTGGTTAATAAGACCTGCCTCTACGTCAGCACCGTTACCCTGTCTTCAGCTTGAGCTGGCTCCCTGCTGAGCTCTCCTCTGGTTCCAGTCCTCAAGGTTAGGTCAGGCACAGCCAGGTTGCCTATATCCTCACAACGTCCCGAGTGTTGGCCTTTTCCCCGCTACTGCGTTCCACCGTAAAGGAATAATCTATGCCTGAACGAACAGCTTTAAGAAATCTTCCTATTTAGGTACAGCGTCCTTTGCTGGCATTTGTATACTACTGGTATAAAATAATCAGGAAAATTGCCTCACCAAGTAAAATTAATGAAAGCTAGAGATAGCGTGGGAGAGCAATACTAGCCCAGATTATTATCAGTTATGATTTCAGTCATTAAAGATTTGTAGTCAGTTTAACATCCGCAGCGGTTTGGGGCATCATTTACTACTGCCCAACTAAGAAAAGCTCTGGCTCAAAGAGATGCAACAACTATAAGCTAATATCTTAGACTGTTTGTTTCAGTGTATTTAATTATTCCACACAGGACTGCAGATTCACTTAAGACTAAGGAACTGCTGAGACATAGATGAAGTGAGCACTAGTACTAGCAGCTAACTGAAATCTCCACTTGGTGAAATGTTTGATTTGTGGTGCAGGGGAATGAGAGAGGAAAAAAAGCAGCTGAACATGTTGGTTCCAATTCTAGTCTTTCTCCACATATGTAAATATATTGACGCACACACACGGGAATACTCCCAATTCACAGGGATGTAAGCAAAACCAGAATCAGGCTTGATTAGTCTGGCAGGCTTTGATGAATTGAAAGAGCTAAATCTGTCCTGCAGAAGGAACAAGGTTAGAAGAAAGTCAGACTGTGTGTGCTTGTTTGCATCTGCCTAGAGTGGGTACCACTACCCTTAGTTTAAGTGGATGGGGAAGTCTGATTTCGCACGAACGGCTATGTAGAATGCAAAGCAGCGGAGGCTCCGGCTCCTGTTAACTTTCGCACCGCCGTTGCTCCTCCATCTGCAGTGGAGCTGCCCTGCTTTATGCCAGTATGAGGGAGATAATGCCTGCTGCCAGGCTAACAACGCTTTCCTCATTTTCTCTGTACTCCGAAAGAACTGCTGTCATTTGCAGAATATCTTTGCATATTTTTCCATAGTTAAAAAGCTGATATTAAATAAAATTTATAAATTAATTTTTGGAAACAAGCTCTCAATCAAATTACGTTCCTGGTGCTATTGGAAGAGAATCATTCAAGTACAGAAGGATATCATAGCTTACACAGCTGAAGAGCCACTTTAGTATTCAAATGCGTCCGAGGTAAAATGAGCAGCCTGGATTTATAAGATGGCCCATGGAAAATCCATAGACTTATTGCTGTGAAGCTGTGGCACAAGATCACTGGATTGTATCAGAGGAGTTCTGCTGGTCTGAAACTGGCGCACTGAAAAGAATTGTTTTTCTAATGATACTTAAAATGCTCACTATCCTAGAATAAATATGGTAATTACTTTATTTCAATAATAGGTTTTTTTAATATTCATTATCATTGTTGGCTATTCGGAAGCAAAATCAACAGCAACCATCTTTTTTTCATTCTTTATTTTAGCTTTCCTTCCATTTTCCTGATTATAGTCAATTCAACACTTTCTCCTTTTATTCCCCTCATGCCTTTATTTCTCTAGGTGGAAAATAGCCTGTCTTCTCAAGCTTCTCACCTTCTTTTCCTTTTATTCCCCTTCCTCCCGCTGCTTCCATCTTTTTAAAGGATTTTTATTTTTATAGGGACATAAATAATAATAATACTTGCCATTTATACTGCAGTTTGCACATTCAAGGTACTGCACTGACAGTACAAATTGAGTAAGAACTTGCAAGAGTCTTCTGATTCAGCACTATTTATCACAGAGAAAATGGAGAATTAGAGCCCTGTTTCTCTCACCTCAGTTACTAGGGCAGTAAAGCCCTTCCCAGAATGGTCCCACCTTATCCCTGTCTGATAAATTGCTCCCGACAATCAGAGCTGTACTTCAGCAGCACTGGAGAGCCCCTGTTGTCAGTGATAAATAGATGAATTTGGAGTAGTGTGCAATCCCTATTCAACTTTCCTCCTGTAGGAAAGCTATATTCATAAAGAGGAAAGAGGTTAAACACAGGCTACAACATTTTGTTTAGCAGATGATGTAGAAGAAGAATATAAACTAAGAAAGAACTAGAAAAATTTATAGGAAGGTACTGCAAATTTGAGGTGTGGGGGGAAATACGGTTTCCATTTTCTTTTTTGAGATATTTTAGTTATATAAAAAATAAAGATTTTTTTTCTTATATCTCTGCACTCCCCAAAATAATATTGAGAGATGATAATTTCTAAACAGTGGCAAAAGAAAAACCAGGCTGGTCTACCACGCCTTTTTACTCCCTCCTTTAAAACCTCCTCGTTAGGTCCTTACCTAGCACACGCTACTGTGCTTCAGGTGTTCAAAGCCTCCCCAGAATATACGCTGCCCAGATCTGTCCTTTGTTCATATTATCCCACCCCAAAAATGGTGTGATCTTTTATTTCCACTGGAAGTAATATATCATTTCACCTGTATCACATCTACATTGCATCTAAACTTTATGCACATACTTTCAAAGCACAGAGAATTTTTTTACATAAAATCTCGGAACAAATGGTAGCAGATGACTCATTTTATGCCAGCACTCCATCGTCTGCAACTTCACGTGCATTATCGCCTGGGCATTAACTTGTTAGAAAAGAATTCCTTCAAGATTTCTACCACAACCTACCAGCAGCAACGTTGCTCCAAGGGCCAAACAGAAAACCATAGGTCCCGTGAGGTCTGTCTCATTCATAATGCTGCCATCCGCAGGCTTCATTGGATTTAGAACTGTTAATGTTTTTTGCCATATATGCTCAAAATTGATCCCGAGTTCTGCGACAAGAAAGTCCAGGATTGTTAATTGCTCACAAGAAAGCAACACTTTTACAGAAACCCGTTACATACCACAAAACCCCCCAAAAGAAGCAAACAAATCAATCGTTTTAATGAAAATAATATTGTAGGATGATGTATTCTGTAGTAGGAATGTGCTGTCCCTGGTATAGGGCCAGTATATTTGAGAGTCAGCTCTGATTCTAAATTGGAATATTAATTTATTAAATCCAATTTTAGACAGTGGACCAAAAAATGCCCTGAGCATTTTTGAGTTAATATTTGTTTTTCCTATATTTAAAACACATATGTTTAAGGCCATGCTAACTTAGATGTTGAAAAATATGCTAATTAACAGTAACTGCAAAATTCAAGATACTCTAGAACACTGAGGACAGAGATATATATGCTTTAATTCTAGAAAATCTGTCAAGTGATGTGTCTTAAGGCTGAACTGCCAGAGGCACTTAAAAATTACATTCGTCCCTTCAAGGCAAGATAATAATACACTGTGCAGTGCTTTACTAGGTGTTTTTTTTTTTTTTTGCATTTGAAAGGTAATTACTGAGGACCCCTAGGAGCAGAACAAAATTCTTCCCTATTAAAGTCGATGGGAATTCTGCCATTAACTTTACTGGGGCAAAGATTTCTCTTGTAACGTCTGCAGAAACACTGCAGCTTGCAAGAGCAATCATCTTCCCTGAGATGCTCCAGCAAGGGAGGTTCAGAACTGGGTGCCGGAATTACCGAGACTGACAATGTGTTAGATCTGTTTGGAAAGCCAAGCCTTTACCTTATCCACCGATCCGTCACCTCAAGCTGAGCCAAAACATTATATAAATAAGGTTACTCTGTATTAAAAGGTCTGTCTTTGGCCAGATATATGTGGTACACAGACAGGAACATCTCTGAAGCCCTGCGGATCGGCAGCAGTTGTATTTCAACAACCTTTTCACAGGGTGGGCTGCCTGTGGAGTTAAATGCTTTTGCAAATCTGAGAGACAGAGACCTAGCAGTTATATACATCAAAGCGATCTTGCTGGTTTTAAGTCAGTAGTAATATCTTTTAAGTAGTAAAAACTCCACTTGCCTTCCAATATGCAAAACCAGGCTAAATGTTCTTTTTGCATTATGCTGAAACAATCACAAACAAATTCCACCTTTTTTTTTTAAATGTGGCACAAGTATTTTGTAAACTACAAAATCAGCCACTAGCATATAGGATGGTTCGATCGTCATAAAGAATGATATTGTTCGTGTAGTTAAATGATCAACTAATTGAAGCTGAGAGCAGCTTTCTCAACTTCCTTCCCACTGAAGCAAGCTATTTAGCATCTTCAAACTATTAAATTTATTGCTAGATATGCAAAAAGGGCTATTATCAGTATTTATTAATTATAATGTTTCAATATCTACGAAGGATAAACAGAGTGGAAAAAATATTTGGAAATGCGAATTGCAAAACTTACTGTTATGCTGTCATCTAGTGGTAGTAAAGTATATGGTATACAATGCCATAAGGCCAAATGATTCCATGGCAAATTCAAAGGAGAAAATCTAGTTTTGGGGGCCAGGGGCTGTCGGCTGAAGCTGGCACAGCCAGGCTTGGCAGCTCTGCTGTAGTTTCTCTAGCGACTGCCGCTAGCTGGCCACGCACATCGTCTGCGGTTTAACTTTTACCTTCTAGCAAAGGAGGTTCCTCGTCAAAACCGTCAGCGTAACTAAGATGAGAAAGAGTGTCAGGACTGCACGTTGGCTGCAAAATCTGACCCGTGTAACTCTGAGAGGTCAGAAGCATTTCCGAGGGGGCAAAAGCTCCGGCTGGAGGTTGCTCTCCTGCCTGGCTCCTAGGACCAGAAGCAAATCACAGCCAAACAAGTAATTGCAACGAGCACCTTCACAACAGCTTGACGCTGCTTGCCCACGGGCCGTGGTCTAAATTTCCAACTGTTTTTTCAGTCTGAGGATTTTGGAAATTTTCCGGGCACGGTAACCGCCGTGAGTCGTGAATGCTGAGCCGCTGACGACGGCTTTGCGTCCCTTTACCGCAGCCCCTCTGGAACCAGGCAGGGCTCCCTGCTGGCCTGCCGGCACGTTGTGGCCCATCACACCCACTTCCGTGCCCACCCAGCTCAGGCAATGGCACAGCACAGGCCCCCAGGCTGGGGGTGAGGGGAAAGGGAACTTAAGAGCTGTGAGGGCACCCACAAATTTAGGCTTTTCCAACAAGCAGCCTGGTGACATTCCTCAAATACGCCCATACTGCTAATGAAACCGTGTATTTAGATAAATAATATTTTTTTCCTTGAATCTGAGAACGACCTTAAAGAATGTCTAGCAATATGTGCCCCAAAATCCACATTAATAACGTGAAGCTCAGTCACTCCAATTAGGTAAAAAACCTGTAACATCTACATAAAAGTAGCACAGAACGCAATCCTATATAAAGAAAGGTTTAATTATAAGTAATTCTGCCTTGAGGAACGTCTAGATGATCTCTTGAAGCTCCTCCCTGCTCTATTTTCTGTGATTCCCTAATTATTATTATATATGATTTTATTTCCATATGACCAGAAGGCGTAAACCAGTTCTGAACTCTCATTTGACTGAAACTAGTACGTATATAACAGCCAGTGACATCCAAGAAGGCTGACAGTAAAAATGAACAAAAAATGAGGAAAGCTGGGAAATAGTAAGGAGAGAACACAGAACAGCCCAGGGACTCCTAGGGAGAGCTAGGGCCAGTCTCTCATCCTTTGATTTGCATTTCAGTGCTTTAATTAAACCCGTTCTTTATTTCCTGAGATTTTCCAGGGAGGTGGCACAGACTCTGTGGAGCACTGGCACCACGGGCAGGAGTGACTAAATACCTCTGGGGGAGCAGAGGGGTTTTGCCAGGAGGCCCGAACGCATGGCTGGGAGGAACACTTGGCTTGAGCTGGTCTCCTGCCATTCATCCCCCTCGGCAAGACCTGGGGCCAGGCAGATCCATCAGCTGCTGAACAGGGAAGCTGCAGCAGCACCCAACCTCCTACCAGAGAGTCATGTAGAAATCTCCTTAAGGGGAAACTCTCAGAAATTCTTTCCCTCAGTGTCCCTCTTCCAGGGGCAGAAGTCAACAATAGGTTTAAAAAATGTAAGAAAAAATGAAATAACAAGATTCGTCCTGTCTTTCTACTGCTATGGCTTGTATTTCTCCTCTAGAACTTCCACTACTTTGATTATGCAATCCTTTTTTGGCAATTGCATGCAGTTTTTTGTCATTAATTCATTTGAGCTTTGAGATATGTCACTTTTTTTCCCCACTCTTTTTTTTTCTGGTAGCATACTTACTTTCTGCTTCCACACAGGTTATCATTAGACACAAAACTGTTGTAACCTTCTTCCTGGTCATCTATGGTATAATTGGACTGGTAAAAGTCGAAGTGAAACTGCTCGAAATTTGACATTCTGGTTGGAAAAAAGATTGTAGTTATCAATAAAATAGATTATTTTATTTGCAACATGCCAATATCTATGTTTTGAACTATCCTAAGATGAAATGAAAACATTAAACTTAAAGCCACAAACTCAGAATCACAGAATCACAGAATCACTAAGTTCGGAAGGGACCTTCAAGATCAAGTCCAACCATTAATCCAGCATGACCATGGCCCCTAAATCATGTACTGAAGCGCCACATCCACACGTTTT
>NW_010561386.1:0-8446 GCF_000687285.1 Phaethon lepturus | reverse complement strand
GGTCCCCATATGGACCCCTGAGGGACACTGCCCATCACTGATCTCCCTGTGGACATGGAGCCATTGACCAGTACCGCCTGGATGCAACCAACCAACTAGTTCCTCGTCCACCAAACAGTCCACTCATCAAATCCATGTCTGTTGGATTTAGAGAGAAGGCTGTTGTGGGGGACCATGTCCAAGGCCTTACAGAAGTCCAGAGAGACGACATGCGTAGCGCTTCCCTTGTCCATTGATGTAGTCACTGCATCATGGAAGGCCACCAGGTTGTTCAGGCAGAACTTGCCCTTGGTGAAGCCATGCTGGCTGTCTCGAATCACCTCCCTGTCCTCCATGTGCCTTGGCATAGCTTCTAGAACAATCTGCTCCATGAACTTCTCAGGCACAGAGGTGAGGCCGACAGGTGAGTAGTTCCCAGGGTCCTCCTTTGTATGCTTCTTAAAAATGGGTGAAATGTTTCCCTTCTTTCAGTCTCCACCGACTTCACCTGACCGCCAGGACTTTTCAAATACCATGAAGTGTGGCTTGGCAACTACATCAGCCAATATGCTCAGGACTCTGGGGTACCTCTCATCAGGTCCCATAGACTTGTGTATGTTCAGGTTGCTCAGGGGGTCTCAAACCTGATCTTCTCTTACAGTGGGAGGGACTTTGCTCCTCCAGCCCGCGCCTTGTAGTCCATCCCCTTGAGAGGTGCAGGAAGAGATGCTGCCAGTGAAGACTGAGGCAAAGAAGACATTGAGTACCTCAGCCTTCTCCTCATCCGTTGTTACCAGTCTGCCAGTCTTGCTCACCAAGGGGGTTACGCTTTCTCTGACCCTCCTTTTCTGGCTGACATACCTGTAGAAGCCCTTGTTATTCTTTGCATCCCTTGCCAAGTTCAGCTCCAGCTGCACCCTGACCTTCCTGACCTAATCCATACAAAACAAATGATCCTACAAACTTGGAAAAGTGTGATTTTGTTTACTTGTTTCCATGGTAAATGTTTCTTTCCTCAAAAAAAGAACAAAGTAAAAATTCAAACAGAACTTTTTAGAGCTCCTTGCAAAACACATGCAATCAGTATGTTATTGAATATACAATGAATTTTCAGGAACCAGGAGGAAATAAGAATTATTTTACTAATTCTTATGACACACCTACCCCTGCTATTTCTTAAAATCTGTTTCATTTCTTTGTTTCCTCTCTAAGTTGAGAAAACCACAAAAGATAAGGTAGAGGTTTGTTGCAATAATCGTGCATAGCACTAGCTTTAAATAACTGAACATAATGGATTTGCTACCAGTATTGTTACACTGTCATCTGTGCTGGTCACAGCTGCCTACATAGCATAACTGGGGAGACCTAGTTGCTCCTCCCCATACACTAATATTAAGATCAACCACTTAGCTTTTGCCTCCCCTGTTAACCAGGACTTGTACTTAGATGTCCTGCTTTCTTAAGCAGATAAACCTCTGATGTATGCTCATCCAAGAAGTAAGAACCAAAGTAAGAACAAAGTTAAAGGAAGTTAGTTTTGTTGTTTGGTTTTTTTTTTTTTACACACTGGTTCTTTCTTGCAGCTTCTGTGGTAGGCCATAATATCTGGTTTTAGGAACTGTGTGAGTGGGAAACTAAAAACCATTGTATAAACCAGAAAATATTTTCTAAGACAGAACATGTCAAAAGAAAACAACAAAAAAGAATTTTTCTTTTCTGTTGATTACGAAGGGGATACAAGAAAATAATTTTGGATTGATTCAGCATAAGACAAACCTCTTATAATAACCTTGTATTTAACTCATTCACCATTTTCATTCCATACTTAAGGGTAAGCAAGTTGTAGACTGGCAATACTATTTCAAAGTGAAGACAGAAGCTACTTCTTTTTTGCCCTTTTGCAGGAAAATATGGGAAAACCCTGTTTTGTAGTTTGCACCTTTGCCCTGAAATTGACTGAATGTCAGCAAATGTTATCTACTTCTTTAATTCTCCTAATTTTTCTACAAATGTAGAAAAGTCTAAAGTCTGAAAGGAAACACACCTTGAAAATTCTAGATTGGTCATTGTTCAATGTAGTCTACTTTCTAGACAGGCATCGTTAATATAAAAAGCAGAAAAAAGTTATTGAGAAAATACAACCTGACCTGAAGAGGTTACAGGTTTAACGGGGATGGTGGCAACATGATAATTGGTGAGGAAACTCTTTCTGGAATGCCCATTTGATATGGACAGCCTTGCCCCATGCTGATAACAAAATTTTTCAAGTATCCACATATATCTATAAAACACTGTCTTTTTTTTTTTCTCCCAGGTTGTCCAGTTCTTAACACCATTCAAAATGTATGAGTCCAACAGCATTGTTCAAACATGTTCTAAATTCTTTTGCACCTCTCTTTGTCATCCTCTCCATTACTCGTGTATTGGGCTCTAGGGCAACACACTCCACATAGGATATAAAATCATAGAAGCGACTTTGAAAGAACATCTGGTCCAACCTTTTGAGAGAAAGGGACCCTATTGATGATCTTAAAGGCCTTTTCCAACCTTGATGATTCTGTGTGATTACCTAACACCCTGTCCAATCCCATTGAAAACCACCAGCAATGGGAACTCTACCATGTCCCTGGGGAGGTTGTTCCAGTGATTGATTGTTCTCATTGAAAAAAAAGTCTTTCTTAGTTTAAGATGAAATCTTGCCCAGTGCAACTTGTAACTGTTGTGCCTTGTCTTCTACATGTAGCTCGTTGTGAAGAGAGAGGCTCCATCCTCTTTGTAGCTACCCCTTAAGTACTGGAATACTGTGATGAGGTCCTCTTTCAGCCTTCTCCAGGGAGAAGAGACCTAACTCCTTCAGTCTTTCCCCACAGGGCAGGTTCTCCAGCCCTTTGATCATCTATATGGCGCTCCTTTGGACCTTCTTCAGTCTGTCCATGTCTTTCTTGAATTGTGGGGACCAGATCTGGACTCCAGGTGCAGCCTGACAAGTGCTGAGTAGGGTGGGATGATCACATCTCTATCTCTGCTAATAATGCTCCTGCGGATGCAGCCCAGGAAACCCCCTGATTTGCCTTCATTGCTGCTGCAACACATCACTGACTCACGTTCAGCTTGCTGTCCACTAGGATGCCCAGCTCCCTTTCAGCAAGGCTGTTCCTCCACCACACAGGTCCTAGCCTGTACTGGGCTATCTGAGTATGTCAACCCAGGTGCAGAACCTTGCACTAGTCTTTGTTAAACTTCATGCTGACCTTTCCTGTCCACTCTTCCAGTCTGTCGGAGTCTCTTGGTATAGCCGGCCTCTCCCTTCTGTTGCGCCCACCTCACCACCCAATTTGGCATCATCAGCAAAGTTGGTGAGGGTACTTTCAATCCCATCATCCAGATAATTATGAAGATGTTAAACAGTGTGAGGTCTAGTATCGATCCCTGGCAGAACCCCACTTGTGACAGGCTGCCAGCCTGAGTAAAACACATTTATCACCGTTTATTCCACCCATCAGTTTAAATACGTACATAACTGTCATGACAACCCAAGTTTGTGTGAGGTGGATTTGCGAGTTCTTTTTATATTAACTAGCAGCTTGTTCTTTGGAAAGAAGACAAGCTCTATAGGTGCTTTGAGTATAGTTACAAACTACAAGAAAGTTGTACAGCTGTAACACAATGGTGCATCAATAGCGATAAAGTAGCAAGGCCTCAGGGCTAAAGCCCCAGAACAAAACCTACATTCTAAGGGATTTCCCCCATTAGCTTGTGAAGTGGCTGCTCTGGATTTCCATTTCCTTGGTGGTGAAATGGTTCTAATGATGCTCACTTGCTATATAAACTGCTTTCTGCAGATGGAAGAGGCTGTATAAGAGGTAGGTGACCTTGTTATGGAATGGGTCCTCAAGGTGCACTCAAGGATGCTTTCATTTTACATTATTTTTATTGGCATAACCCAAAGAGTACCTGTATATAAACCTGTATATTATCTGCTTTATGTCTGGAAATGTATGTTTCTTCCAGGGTGTTGATTACTTTCTAACGTGTGTGGTTACTGGGAACAAGTGGAAAACCTTGGTTATCAGTGTATGGAGAGCATGGAAAGAAGGACAAGCCAGAGTGCAGAGGCTGGTGCTGAACCAACTCCCTTTTCAGCCTCAGATCTCACTAATCTGCTGATCACTTCTTGTATTAAGTTATTACTGAAGTCAGACAGTATAATGTTGCCAGTTACACTATCGTTTGGTGCTAAATAAAATCTGGTTTTTGTGTGCATGCTAAATTCCATGTTGTATTGTCCACATGACAAGATAATTTTAGAGTTGGGTTCTTTTTCTTTTTTTTTTTTTTTTGGTAGTATCTCAAACCATTTTCCGTCTTTATGGGCTATACAACCATATGTACCTATTTCTTGGGATTCAAGCGATTCGTAAGTGCCACCAATTTCAGTGCAGAGTAAATAGTAAACTTTGAAATATAAGTAACTAACAAACTACAAAAGTGAAGGGCACTGATTTGAAATATCTCAGGTCAAGATAAAATGTTGTCATTTATTTCCCCCTTTGCAGCTTTAACTCTGTTTTGAGAGCAAGAATCACCATAATTCTTTGCATTCCTAGCATATTACCACTGAGAAAAACACACAGTTCTTTCTGAAAATGAATGGAGATAGCTGTTACGTAAACGTGACAGAGGAGCCTGCTGCTCTGGGGCAAAACTGTATCATGCTGCGAACACATGTGAAAGGGTGGAAAGTTTTAAGCATGTTTTTGGAAGCTTTTCCTCCCCACTCCATTTGTCTAAATTCCTTGTACTGGGCTGAAGCAGCTCTAACTTCACATAACCGTGAAAGCTCTTTTAACGTGGACATTTAACTTCCATCCTCATTGTATCAAAGCAGTTAATGGTCCCTGAATTATCCTTTAAAGAGGGAAGAAGCTTGTACTTTTTCCTCTACATAAGGAAATGCAGCACAGAGCAAAGAACAGCTACATCTGAAGAGCACTGAAGTGAATCCAGAACCCAAGAGCACGATTTCACAAGATCCATGGTCTGGCTTATGGCTGGGATATTGCCGAACTGCCTCTCCTTCCAGCCCCCTTCCACTACCATGTTGCTTTCCTTGAGCTGGAGCCAAGTGCTCCTGTGAGTATGCTCAGCTGATTCAGCTCACGGATTGATCTGGGAATATGGAAACTTTGATGGACAAGAAGAGGACATGTTCTCACTGACTTTCACAAGCATCACTGAAATGGATCTTTTCCCATCTATTTGAAAGCTTTGCTAGAAATGAACATTTTAGTAAGCCTAATTATATCCATGCAGCAGAATAATGTTCCATGTCCAGTTTTAAATGCCACAGATCCCAAGATGTACTCTCACTAGTGGACACAGCACACCCAAATCAAGGGGAATGCAAATTGTCATGTCAGCATGATCACACTGCAAAGATTACCATGGACAGCTAATTTCTCACCAAAATTCCCTTTAATAAATAAAGGTTTAAAACATCAAGCTCAGTATGACCATGCAGAACAAACAGAAATAAATACATACTGCAGTCAGAGCTCTCACTTCCACATAACTCCCTGTTGCACAGTCTTTCTGCATCCTGCAAACTCTCCTGCAATTAGCCTTGTTCTGCAGAAGTGGGACAGAAGCATAAGTTGTGTCTGTGCTGTATTTGGGACACTGGCCTGAATTCACACTCATGTTGCACTTACAGCTTCTGGAGGCATACCTAGATTTAGATGTGGAGTTGGGCATGGCAGGAGAAGAAAGCTTGGGTCCCACACTAAGGTTTCAAGCAGGTCTAACCACATCTTAACTGCGGTGGATGGATGAAAAGCAAGGTGACTCACACAGCTAGTCTTGCATATCTGCTCACTAACCAATACAGTGCAGACAAGTCGGCCCCACGTCCCTCCTGAAATGGACTTTGGCACCACCTATGACGGTGACAATTTGACCTGGTTTGGACACTCTGGAGCAAAAAACTTGAACAGAGCCAGGTCAGGCACAGTGCCAGGGTTCCAATTTTCTTGGCAGCTTGACCGATGCCTACTGTACCAATAGCCGTGTGTAGTCATGGCTGGAGGAACTGCTCGCTTACAGTGACAGAGAAAGTCTGTGGAATTGAAACCACGTTGTCTATGCCTCAGCTACTGCCCTAAATGTCTCAGAGTCCCGCTTTTTTGCTAGAACCTAATGCATGGGTTGAAGACATTTTGCAGCTATGTTATTGTGAAATACTCCTTTGACCATATATAGAGATATATAAGGAAAAAAAAAAAAAGGTGAAACTCTGCACAAAATTGTGCAATGCATTAGAAAACATCACCTCTCAAAGACTACTGGCCTGAGCCAGTTGCACCCTCTCCATCAGGGAGCAGCAAGGGCCACTGCTCCCTGGGGGACGGGGAGCCGGGAGGCAGGACAGGGCCCTCACCCGCTGAAGTCACAGCCCAGATCGTGCAGAGGTATGGCGGTCATGAGGCGGGTTCGAGGTGAAGCCAGGAAGCCAGCCTGCTGGTCATGGTCAGGACCATGCCAGTGTCTGACAAGCAGATCCCGTGATGATGGGCAGAGGCCAGAAGCCCCCAGGTCAGGGTCTGGCTCACCACGTCCTTGGCCAAGCAGAGGCATGGCTGTGGCTGAGCCACAGCAGGAGTGACCAAAGGCCCGGAGCTGAGCTTCAGTGGGTGCCCAGGGGTGGGGGTGAGGGATGGAGGGCCCAAGCAAGGCTGTTCAGCTCCATAAAGGCTCATTGATGCTGTCAGGTCCTCGACGGTCTTGAGCCAGTGTGTTCACAACCTTGGTGTTTAATAGCAAGAGAAAGCCTATCTCCTTGCACTGGAGTATATCCCTCCAATCCCTCTGGGAGGTGTCAGGTCCAGATCTTACAAGGAAGATCTCTGCAAAGTTTCTCTAGGGTCAATGGAGATTATGATCTCCAAAGGGTGTGTGGATGATTTCAAGCATGAAGCTGTGGGCTTCTGTTTCCCCAGTGTTTTATTGTACCAGTGGACACTATGCAAGTGCAGTTATGGCCACAAAGGCCTCTAAGTTAAGCAGAAGAGGAAAATGTTGAATGCTGGTGATGTTATCTCTGTCTAGAAGAGCCTCAACAGTCTTTTCTTCTCTGGGGCACATGTGGAGCTGCTGCAGCTCCAGCTTCACCAGGTGCTGCATGCGGTGCAGCTGTCTGGAGCCTATTTCGTCTATATATTTGATCTATATACTAAATTAACTTTCCGAGAAGAAGGTTTGCACTATGAGTAATGGTCCTTAGAAGATAGAATAGCTCAAGGGATGCTTTCACACATCTAGATCAAAACAAGTTCTCTCCGGTCAGGTGTGATGGAAACCTATCCAACAGGTTTTCGGTAGGCTCTGCTGGCTGGATGATGAACAAACAGCTCTGGGGCCTGATCTACTATACCATTTGTAGGATAGCTTCTTGAGGTCAAGGTTGTAAAAGCACAATGTCAAAGCAGGGGAAGAAAGCCTGTACTGCTGTTCTCTTGATGGTGTTTGTTCTCTGAGTAGATGTAAGTTTTCATCCCCCCGCTTAAAAAAAGAGTTTTACCTTTCAGCTGTACTAATTTCCCTTTTGAGTTGCTTTTCCTTGAGATTCTTTATATATTCCCCTCAAAGGTGAGTGGATTGTTGCCTTTTTGGTATAAATTTTATACAGTCCAAACCCAGTTTCCTCGTACAAGTGACAATTTGATCGTGCATGCAGTGAAGGCAATGGCATCTTCAGCTCTTGAATCTTGCCAGGCCACTTTATAATACTAATCTGTTTACATCATCCAAAGATACTTTTAATTCGACAAAATTACTTGAACAGCCATCTCTTGAAAAGCAAATTACAGTTAATGCAATTCACAATAAGCAAAAGAGTGTAGTTGTAGAAAACAAATAAAAATTGTGGGATTCTTGAGATCGGTGGCATTTTTCTTCTCTCCTTTAAGTATGAGTAAAGGCATTTAAAGCTTAGTATTGGGCTTTATTCCAAATTGGTTTGGTCATTCAGAAAATACCGCACCCCTGAAACAAACAGTATTTTGTGAACATAAGGTGTCATCTAAATTTCTAAAGCTCTTAAGGGGAATCACAATTTAAAAATACGCGATAAAAATCACTTGCAATATTACAAGATGAGTGCATATCAAGTGAGGTAAGTATGTTAGTCCTGTACACAGGAAAGGAGAAATAAAAAGATTGCAAAATCACAAACGCTGGAGTGTGGATGAGAGGCTGACCTAGAAGCTGAAGCCACTTCCTTTCACTGAGATTCAAGCACGGTATTAAAGAATGAAAACGGTAATGCGTACTCCTACATGTTATTATCAGTATTATCACTCCTTTGTTGCATACGGATAGCTACAGCTTTTCCCTGTTTTGGTGCCTGCGTGCTCTTATTTTCCCCTGCAACCACGAATACTCGGCTGGGGGCTCCGCTGCCCCCGCGCTC
>NW_010561385.1:0-4084 GCF_000687285.1 Phaethon lepturus | reverse complement strand
AGCCCCCGCCACCAAACCCTGGCCACCCAAACCCCGTACACCAACCGCCGCTCCTTTCACCTCCAGCAACCGCGCTGCCCAAAGGCAGCATCGTTCCTGCTCTTGGCCCGACGCACACCGAATTAAACGTTTCTTGCACAGCCCCGGGGCTGCTGCCAACACTGGGGGAGGCATCGGTGCTGGTGAACTTGGTTTCGCACACAAGGCCTCTTGTTCAGCGTGGGGCAGGGGTGGTTAGCCAAGCGTGGGAGAGGTGGGGTAGGAGGACTAGATGAATGAGGACCGTTGTTTCACTCCCGATTACCTTCAGGGGGATGCTGGATGTGTACCAGCTGTGCACAGATGGCTTGGGTTCAAGTCTTTCAAAATAATTTGCACTTCTGGACTCTTGGCTTGGACGACAAGACCTGTATCCCTCCGTGGGCACTCCTGGTTTGGTACCCAGGGGGGTGGTGTGGTTAGGAGGACACATGTGAATGGAAGGCTCTTACAGACGCCCTTCTCCTCTCCTGCATGCAATCTGGCTCAGCCCCATCCAGCTGGGATTTATTTCAAGCTCATTCGCTGCCCGAACATAGAGAAGAAGCAGCAAAGAATGAAAGGCAGCTCCCGAGCTTTGAATAGTTCAGGGTGCGAAGCAAGGGCTGCAGTTTATTTAAAGGGAAACGCTCAAATCCTAAACTTCCAAGCCACAGGTATCTCTTGGGTATGGTACTACCCAGCTGTGATTATTGTTGGCTGCGGTTTCCAGTGGCAAAGCTGTGTGCTGTACACGCAGAATCATGGAGAAACCGTAATTTGTACATTGTACAAATTGGAAACAAGCCAAATTGACTTCCAGGTGGAGACAGTTGGAAGACCTCCAGATCCAAAATCCCAGTTTCTGCTCAAGCCCGTAAGTGGTTCCTGCCTCAGCAGCCTCCTTTGACGCTGTGCCTGCGAGCTGTAACCCACCTAACAAACATTGCCTTCGTGGTCCTGTTCCAGGAGAACTCCCTGGCACCTCCTCAGATGCAGCATCCATGTGGGAAAACGCAGCAGCATGGGAATCTCTTAGTGAACACACTTGTGATGAGGGTTTGCAGAGCAAAACACAGAACGTTTGGCGTCTCCTCTTCACCTTGATTCATGAATACTCTCCAATGCCACATTTCCAGGTTTGATTTCACTTTTTTTTTTTCCCCCAGGAACCCTCCATGAGCATCCCTTTGTCTCCATTTTTTCTTCCTCCTTGCTTTTATTTTTCAACTTTAAAAGTTTGGGTTTTTTTTAACCCTTTCCCATTCGCTTTCTGGACACAATGACAGGAGTTAGAGGAATGCCATTTCTTCACCTCTTCCATGGACCCTGTGCCTCTTTCTTTGCAGGTGTGTCTGTGGTGGGACTCCTATTATCACTTCCCACATCGCAGCTAGCAGGGCATAACTCACAGAGAGGACACACTGGGCTGTCTCTTTTGCTTTTCTTAACAGATACAAAGGTATCAGAATCTTTCAAGCATCTAAATTAAATGTGTGGGTCATTCCCAAGAGATGGGAACCTCAAGAGATTGATCTAGGTCCCTCTTCAGACCGTGGAGGAAGTCTGAGATCAGGTCTCGTGTTAGAGCACACGTAGACCCTCTTTCTAGGCTTGACCTCCAGCTGCTAATCCACCTCCAGGCTGGATTATGTTTTTCCCGTGATGGCACATCTTGGGATGTCTGAAGTCTGGGAGCATTGTACACCTGGAGAATTGGTATCAGCAGCTGTCAGTGGGTGAACATTGAATGCCAGGAAACATCTTAACGGCACAGTGAAAATGGAGCCTTGCCTGGCATCGACTTTTCATTTGTCCTAGTGCGCATCAGGGGTGGGAGCCTGGCACAGCAAAGCTGTGAGAGGGACATGATTTCCTCATCCCTGCTGAGACTCCATGAGCACCTGCACCACCCCAAGCCTGGTGGGACTGCTCACCAAAGGGGCTGCCCTATTCCTTCTTCCTTATGCCCAGTCCACCTTGACTCTTCTTCCCACAACATCCTGTTCCTATAAATCCAGGGGTAATCTGCTTGCGAGTTGATTTGGTGGTGAATTATTCGGCTGTTGCTGGTGTTTATCAGGAAGCGTAGGCAGATAACTGGGTTGCCTGTATATCTTAACAGCTGGTGGGTGAGTCTGAATTTTCCTGTGGCACCACCACCACACAATCACCCTGGGAAGTGGACAGCCAAGCCAGGAGAAGGGCAGAATCCAGAGCGTTTAGAAATCCAGGACAGAAAGATCTGGATTTTCCCCCATGGAAAAAAATTGCTGAGAGTCCTTTTGGGGGCCAGAGTTGCCATGTTGGTGGAAATCTCTTAGCTTAACCTCATTAAGACAAAGGCAAACTGATGTGTGCAGCAAGCCACATGCTTCAGTCATCACTGATGTGGTCACCAAAGTCACAAAATCAGGTCCCTTGGGACAGAGTCACCTCCATCTTTGGGCATGCAGAAAGCTGAACCCATGTGGGGGCTGCTGGGGGCTACTCACAGGTCTGGAGCAAGAGTCTGATGAGAGTCTCCAGCGATGAGCAAGTATCAGATACTGGGTATCGATGAAGCTTCTCATGCCTCCTCTGCAAAGCAGAGAAACACACCAGTACAGGAAATTTTAGCAGTGTCTGTGGTGGTGGAAGTATCTGGAAGTATCATGATCCTACAGAACTCATTTGGCTTTCAAAACGAAACATTAGGTGTTTCATCAAAGCTCCTTTCATTGTTGGGGTTATTTATCCTACGTGCCCATGGTGGGAAGAATTACCTGCTAGAAATGAGTCTCTGTTGACAGTGGAGGAGCTGCACAAACCTCCTCTGACATTACAGGCACAGTGTTTGAAGGAGTGGAGTTTTTGTCCCAAGGGTAACTCCAGGAGATCAAATTCATTGTTCGTTTGGGACAAATCAAGTCAGAAAGGGCAATTTTCTAGCCAAAAGCGAAATCCACAACACTTAATTTGAAGGAAACAGTTTGTTTAGGTTTTTGTTTCACTATTATTCTGAAATAAGAAAGGGCTAAATGTAGCCTCAAATATCATTTTCAGACAAAATTAAAACAAATTAAAGACAACAAAACAAACTGCTTTGTTGTTTTTCCCCAATTTTTTGTCTTCGATTTTTAAGCACACCCCAAATGCAGAAATAACTTCAGTCACTGTGACAGCACCTGTCTTGACAAATTAACTATTTAACAGTGATTTTCTCCCTAATTCCAGCTAATAGCATAATTGGATCTGCTGGAGGCAAGTTCATAAAATGTGGGACGCATGATGAATCTGCTCTGGGCTCTGCCACTGAGTCACCGTGTACCTTCGAATCAAGTGATTCACCGCGGCTTCAAGCTTTCCTGCCACCAAGTTGAGCCTCAGCATCTGCAGGGAGGTCCGTGGTCGCAGCGGCGAAGGAGCTATGAACTGGCAGGTGGGCGAGAAGGGGGAGAAGCAGGGTGGGAAGACACCCAAAAATCCCTGCAGGAACCAGTTTGGGCACCACAGGACTGATGGAGTGTTGGTGCAACTAAATTCTCGTGGACATGAGGTTCCAGAGAAGCACTAGACATCACGGCACCATGTTCTCCAGCAGGTCCTGTAGGACCTCATCACCTGTGTTTTCGCATTAGCTAGATGACCTCAGCTTGAGAGACAGAAAATTGAGTGCCATGATGTCACCCCTGCTTCCCTGGGCCAGCATGATCACCGTCCTCGGGGCTGAGATCAAGGCGAAAACCTCCTCCAGCCTTGACTGCCACCAGGGTTTCTCTTGCCTGTCCAAGTCCCAATCCCACGCCCTGAATCTTGCGCTGGGAATGCACTTCTGGCTGCGTGTGGCCGTGGCCGACAGCTTCCCATGCTTCACAAAGCGCCCTAAAACCACAAGAAACAGCACAATCCCTGTGCCTCTCCCGCTGAGCTCTCCCTGATCCCTGGCTGAGCTGATGCCTACCCTTGGGAGAACAATTATATTTAGGAAGAAGTTCTGTCAGTGAAGCAGATGGAAAAGGCTGCACCAAGTAAGAGAGGCCAGCGGAAATAGATGGATTTAAAAATAGCAGAGACAGAGGAGATG